>NC_092102.1:43913515-43961015 GCF_045679555.1 Salvelinus alpinus | reverse complement strand
TTTAGAACCATTATAAGTGGAAGACATTTAACTTTAACTGCAAGTGTGTATTTTGTGGAGAGAGAGAGAGAGGGTTGCATAAAAGCAGACACTTCTTGGTCAACTGCCTTTCTTTCGGTCTGTTCCTCTCTCTCGTGGGCTGTCCATAGCTCCCAGCCCTCTTCAAAGCCATCCTGTCTGAACGCATGCCAGGACCTTCTCACAATATCTCAGTCAGCAGCACCAGCTAACTGCTCTGTTCTCTGTCTTCCACAGAGGATCACACTGTCTAGACCACACATACAGTCATACCTACAGGCATACCTACAGTCATACCTACAGTCATACGGTACCTACAGTCATACATACAGTCATACCTACAGTCGTACGGTACATACAGTCACACATACAGTCATACATACAGTCATACCTACAGTCATACATACAGTCATACTTACAGTCATACATACAGTCACACCTACAGGCATACATACAGTCATACCTACAGTCATACCTACAGTCATACATACAGTCACACCTACAGTCATACATACAGTCATACATACAGTCACACCTACAGTCATACATACAGTCATACCTACAGTCACACCTACAGTCATACATACAGTCATACTTACAGTCATACATACAGTCACACCTACAGTCATACCTACAGTCACACCTACAGTCATACATACAGTCATACGGTACCTAGAGTCATACATACAGCCATACCTACAGTCATACATACAGTCATATGGTACCTACAGTCATACATACAGTCATACCTACAGTCATACGATACCTACAGTCATACATACAGTCATACCTACAGTCATACCTACAGTCATACATACAGTCATACCTACAGTCATACATACAGTCATACATACAGTTATACTTACAGTCATATGGTACCTAGAGTCATACCTACAGTCATACATACAGTCATACCTACAGTCATACCTACAGTCATACCTACAGTCATACATACAGTCATACCTACAGTCAGGTGAGTAGACCATCCTGGTCACTGTACTATATACTGTATTACTCTATATACACCCATATAGTGAATGACTCTTTGGTGATTTATTTAGTTCTCTGTCAGTTTGGGGGGGGCTGTCCTCCTTTCTAATGTGTGTGTCCCTCTCTCTTCAACCCCGCTGTCAGTTTTCTCCTGGCTCTGAATGGAGCTCTTTGGCCCTCAGTCAAGGGGAAAGAGCTGAGCGTTTCCCTAAAATACCATGTTACAATGTGAGAAGTCCTCCCTGTGGGGAAGCGGTCAGGAGACACAAACCAGAGAGCCCACACAGACTCCCGAGCCAAGCAAGTGCAGTACTGTACCGTCCCTCAGGAGAGTCAGTGTAATACATGGCAGTAATGTCAAATAAAGACATTGAAACATCCCTATGATAATGTTATTTCAAATATCCTTTATTGTAGTTGATTCTGTATTGGAATCAGTCACTCAGATTTGTAGTTTCCAACATAAAGCTCTGATTTTGAAGATCCGTCTGTAGCTGTAGTGAGCCTACTGTAGGTCTGTTGGTAGGCAGAGTGTGTTCCCGGGCGGCTGTAAGCACCCCAAAGCAGGGGTGATTTAGCATCTCTTACGTCCTTCTCCTCCAGAGCGCAGCCAGGAGCTCAGTTACACCACACACCTATTAATCCTGGTGTCACGGCTCTGCCTCCTCAGCAGCACTGGGAGATGGCTGGGGGTGTGTGTGTGTGTGTGTCTGTGTGTTGTGACGACAGTGAAAGGGAGAGAGAGAGAGAGAGTTTCTGTGTAAATAAAGGCCACTGTGTGTGTTTCTACAGTATATGGGTATCTGTGTGAGGAATGAGGATCCAATCCAGCTGGTAAACATAACCACAGCCTCAGATAAATGAATGAAAACAATGTGGATTGCTTTTTCCCCCTCCTGACCCCCCTTCTCTGTTACTGTGTGGATGGCTGCTTCCCCTGCTTCTGCCCCTTGACCCCCCTTCTCTGTTACTGTGTGGATGGCTGCTTCCCCTGCTTCCGCCCCTTGACCCCCCTTCTCTGTTACTGTGTGGATGGCTGCTTCCCCTGCTTCTGCCCCTTGACCCCCCTTCTCTGTTACTGTGTGGATGGCTGCTTCCCCTGCTTCCGCCCCCTGACCCCCCTTCTCTGTTACAGTGTGGATGGCTGCTTCCCCTGCTTCCGCCCCTTGACCCCCCTTCTCTGTTACTGTGTGGATGGCTGCTTCCCCTGCTTCCCCTGCTTCTGCCCCTTGACCCCCCTTCTCTGTTAGTGTGTGGATGGCTGCTTCCCCTGCTTCCGCCCCTTGACTCCCCTTCTCTGTTACTGTGTGGATGGGAGTGGAGTCATGACAGTGGCTGTAGTGATACAGCTGGGCTGCTGAGGAAGCACCGCACTAATGGTAGCAGCTTCTGATTTATGAAGACTTGGACAGGTCTTTGGCTGTGTGTGTGTGTGTGTGTGTGTGTGTGTGTGTGTGTGTGTGTGTGTGTGTGTGTGTGTGTGTGTGTGTGTGTGTGTGTGTGTGTGTGTGTGTGTGTGTGTGTGTGTGTGTGTGTGTGTTTGTGTGCATATGATGACTTGTATGTTTGTGTGTGCGCTTGCATTTGTTTCTGTTCATGTGGTGCGTGCGTGTATGTTTGAGAACCAGTGGCAGGGTTATGGCTGGCGCAGCAGGAAGCAGAACAGGACCTGTCTCTAGAGATCAGTAGTGCTGTGATCCTCTGTAGAGCCAGAGGAGAGGAGGCAGGAGGAAAGGAGAGGAAAAGAGAGGAGAAGAGGCAGAGAGGGTGGGAGAGGAAGCAGGAGGAGGAGGCAGAGAGGAGAGGAAGCAGGAGGAGGAGAGGAAAGGAAAATAGGCAGGAGGAGGAAAGTAGAGGAGAAGAGGCAGAGGAGAGGTGAGAAAAGGAGGAGAGGTGAGAAAAGGAGGAGAGGTGAGGAAAGGAGGAGAGGAGAGGAGAGGAGAGGAGAGGAGAGGAGAGGAGAGGAGAGGAGAGGAGAGAGACTGGAGGTAGGATAAAGATATGAGAGAAGGAGAGACAAGGGGAAGATACTCTGCTAGGGAGGAAAGAGACGAGCGACAGGAGGAAGATACTCTGTCAGGGAGGGAAGAGACGAGAGACAGGAGGAAGATACTCTGTCAGGGGGGGAAGAGAAGAGAGACAGGAGGAAGATACTCTGTCAGGGAGGGGGTCGCTTTACCTCCGAGGGACCGTTTTCATCAACACAACCCTCTCCCATACACCAAGAATTAATCTGAAATGGACCCTAGTACACTAGGTCAAAAAGGTCACTATATAGAGAGGGAATAGGAGACCCAAAGTAGTGGAAGATATAGGGAATAGGAGACCAAAAGTAGTGCACTATATAGGGAATAGGAGACCAAAAGTAGTGCACTATATAGGGAATAGGAGACCAAAAGTAGTGCACTATATAGGGAATAGGAGGCCAAAAATAGTGCACAATATAGGGAATAGGAGACCAAAAGTAGTGCACAATATAGGGAATAGGAGACCAAAAGTAGTGCACACTATAGGGAATAGGAGGCCAAACGTAGTGCGCTATATAGTCGGCTTAGCCCTCTCTCCTGGCAGCATCTACCTGTCTGTCTCTAATGAGAGTGCAATCACTCTGAGCTGTATGTCCCCTGGCTGCTAGCAGGGGTCCACAGGCAGTAAACACCTACTATCGGCTCCATAATACCTAACTTTACTGTCCACAGGGAGTTGCTCTAAGGGCCATGGCTCCTTTCTGTGTTTCAATCCCAAATGGCATCCTATACCCTACATAGTGCACTTCTTTTGACCCAAACCCTATGGGCCCTGGTTAAAAGTAATGCACTACATAGGGAATAGGATGTCATTTATGACGCAGCCTATACATCTACAGAAGGATTCATCAGGGGTTAGTTGGAGGAACTGACTGATAGAACCCATGAAACACTGTAAAGAAACAGAGAGATGAAAATGAACGTCACAGTTGGTTCCCCCTCACATAAACCATGAACTCCATAGGTCACTGAGGTCTATTTCTCTATATCAATTAAATTCAAAGGGACTTTATTGGCATAGGAAACATGTGTTTACATTGCCAAAGCAAGTGAAATAACAATAAAGAAAAGTGAGAAGCAAAACAACATCAACAAAAAACTTTTGAATTTAACAGTACATTTTGTGGCCAATTTGAGTGATGTAGTTGATGGAGATGGTGGTGTGAGCTAGTGGGTCTGGGCAGGTATGATGTAGTTGATGGAGATGGTGGTGTGAGCTAGTGGGTCTGGGCAGGTGTGATGTAGTTAGTGGTGTGAGCTAGTGGGTCTGGGCAGGTGTGATGTAGTTGATGGAGATGGTGGTGTGGGTCTGGGCAGGTGTGATGTAGTTGATGGAGATGGTGGTGTGAGCTAGTGGGTCTGGGCAGGTGTGATGTAGTTGATGGAGATGGTGGTGTGGGTCTGGGCAGGTGTGATGTAGTTGATGGAGATGGTGGTGTGAGCTAGTGGGTCTGGGCAGGTTTGATGTAGTTGATGGAGATGGTGGTGTGAGCTAGTGGGTCTGGGCAGGTGTGATGTAGTTGATGGAGATGGTGGTGTGAGCTAGTGGGTCTGGGCAGGTGTGATATAGTTGATGGAGATGGTGGTGTGAGCTAGTGGGTGTGGGCAGGTTTGATGTAGTTGATGGAGATGGTGGTGTGAGCTAGTGGGTCTGGGCAGGTGTGATATAGTTGATGGAGATGGTGGTGTGAGCTAGTGGGTCTGGGCAGGTGTGATGTAGTTGATGGAGATGGTGGTGTGAGCTAGTGGGTCTGGGCAGGTGTGATATAGTTGATGGAGATGGTGGTGTGAGCTAGTGGGTCTGGGCAGGTTTGATGTAGTTGATGGAGATGGTGGTGTGAGCTAGTGGGTCTGGGCAGGTGTGATATAGTTGATGGAGATGGTGGTGTGAGCTAGTGGGTCTGGGCAGGTTTGATGTAGTTGATGGTGGTGTGAGCTAGTGGGTGTGGGCAGGTATGATGTAGTTGATGGAGATGGTGGTGTGAGCTAGTGGGTCTGGGCAGGTGTGATGTAGTTGATGGAGATGGTGGTGTGAGCTAGTGGGTCTGGGCAGGTGTGATGTAGTTGATGGAGATGGTGGTGTGAGCTAGTGGGTCTGGGCAGGTATGATGTAGTTGATGGAGATGGTGGTGTGAGCTAGTGGGTCTGGGCAGGTTTGATGTAGTTGATGGTGGTGTGAGCTAGTGGGTGTGGGCAGGTATGATGTAGTTGATGGAGATGGTGGTGTGAGCTAGTGGGTCTGGGCAGGTGTGATGTAGTTGATGGAGATGGTGGTGTGAGCTAGTGGGTCAGGGCAGGTGTGATGTAGTTGATGGAGATGGTGGTGTGAGCTAGTGGGTCTGGGCAGGTGTGATGTAGTTGATGGAGATGGTGGTGTGAGCTAGTGGGTCAGGGCAGGTGTGATGTAGTTGATGGAGATGGTGGTGTGAGCTAGTGGGTCAGGGCAGGTATGATGTAGTTGATGGAGATAGTGGTGTGGGTCAGGGCAGGTGTGATGTAGTTGATGGAGATGGTGGTGTGAGCTAGTGGGTCTGGGCAGGTGTGATGTAGTTGATGGAGATGGTGGTGTGAGCTAGTGGGTCAGGGCAGGTGTGATGTAGTTGATGGAGATGGTGGTGTGAGCTAGTGGGTCAGGGCAGGTGTGATGTAGTTGATGGAGATGGTGGTGTGAGCTAGTGGGTCTGGGCAGGTGTGATGTAGTTGATGGAGATGGTGGTGTGAGCTAGTGGGTCAGGGCAGGTGTGATGTAGTTGATGGAGATGGTGGTGTGAGCTAGTGGGTCAGGGCAGGTGTGATGTAGTTGATGCAGATGGTGGTGTGAGCTAGTGGGTCAGGGCAGGTGTGATGTAGTTGATGGAGATGGTGGTGTGAGCTAGTGGGTCTGGGCAGGTATGATGTAGTTGATGGAGATGGTGGTGTGAGCTAGTGGGTCTGGGCAGGTGTGATGTAGTTGATGGAGATGGTGGTGTGAGGTAGTGGGTCAGGGCAGGTATGATGTAGTTGATGGAGATGGTGGTGTGAGCTAGTGGGTTTGGGCAGGTGTGATGTCGTTGATGGAGATGGTGGTGTGGGTCAGGGCAGGTGTGATGTGGTTGATGGAGATGGTGGTGTGGGTCTGGGCAGGTGTGATATAGTTGATGGAGATGGTGGTGTGGGTCTGGGCAGGTGTGATATAGTTGATGGAGATGGTGGTGTGAGCTAGTGGGTCAGGGCAGGTATGATGTAGTTGATGGAGATGGTGGTGTGGGTCTGGGCAGGTGTGATGTAGTTGATGGAGATGGTGGTGTGGGTCTGGGCAGGTGTGATATAGTTGATGGAGATGGTGGTGTGGGTCTGGGCAGGTTTGATGTAGTTGATGGAGATGGTGGTGTGGGTCTGGGCAGGTGTGATATAGTTGATGGAGATGGTGGTGTGGGTCTGGGCAGGTTTGATGTAGTTGATGGAGATGGTGGTGTGGGTCTGGGCAGGTGTGATATAGTTGATGGAGATGGTGGTGTGGGTCTGGGCAGGTGTGATATAGTTGATGGAGATGGTGGTGTGGGTCTGGGCAGGTGTGATGTAGTTGATGGAGATGGTGGTGTGGGTCTGGGCAGGTGTGATATAGTTGATGGAGATGGTGGTGTGGGTCTGGGCAGGTTTGATGTAGTTGATGGAGATGGTGGTGTGGGTCTGGGCAGGTTTGATGTAGTTGATGTTTGTATGTATATGTTTTGTATGGTTGACCTTTTCTCATGGCAACAGGGCACAAATATTGCTGCTGTGATTGCACAATGGGGTATTTCACAATGGGGTCTCTCTCTCTTTCTTTCTGTCTCTCTCTCTTTCTGTCTCTCTCTCTCTTTCTCTCTCTCTCTCTCTCTCTGTCTCTGTCTCTGTCTCTCTCTGTCTCTCTGCCTCTCTGTCTCTCTGTCTCTGTCTCTCTCTGTCTCTCTCTGTCTCTCTCTGTCTGTCTCTGTCTGTCTCTGTCTCTGTCTCTGTCTCTGTCTCTGTCTCTGTCTCTGTCTCTCTCTCTCTCTCTCTCTCTCTCTCTCTCTCTCTGTCTATGTCTCTCTGTCTCTCTCTGTCTCTGTCTCTCTCTCTCTGTCTCTCTCTGTCTCTCTCTGTCTCTCTCTGTCTCTCTCTGTCTCTCTCTGTCTCTCTCTCTCTCTCTGTCTCTCTGTCTCTCTGTCTCTCTCTCTCTCTCTCTCAATTTCAATTCAAAGGGCTTTATTGGCATGGGAAACATATGTTTACATTGCCAAAGCAAGTGAACTAGATAATAAACAAAAGTGAAATAAACAATTTAAAAAATGACCGGTACACTCACAAAAGTTCCAAAATAATAAAGACATTTCAAAAGTACAAAAGGGAAAACAAATAAACATAAATATTAGTGATGCACCGATATTACATTTTTGTTCGATACCGATAACCGATATTTAAACATTTTACGGCTTTTTAAGCATTCTAGTACAGTTAAATAGTTAACACACACACACACACACGTGTCAAATAAGCTTGTTGACCAATCAGGACCTGAATATGACTGCTCGTCACGTAATCATTTAACGGGTTCATGCATTTTTATCGTAGTTATTACACATTGATTACACTATCACTCGTATTTCATATGTCACAACGATTCATCGATACGTATGCTATGATGCTGGTAAAGTTGTCTTGCACACCTACAGAGCTGGTCATAAAAAAAAGCTAGCTAGCTCATGGATGCAAACAATGTTCTTCCCCAAAAACATAGGAAAACGACATAATCTGTTTCAGTAGTTATAGTTAGCCAGCTAACTATACAGCTAGGTGTCATCATCTAAAATAGCCCTAATTTATAAGGCAGTTCTTATTTGATTAATGGTGGTCGGACCCATCTATGTGAAGCTAGCCACAATAAGGATTAGCCACAATAGTGGAATTTGCGGCTAGCCTTCAAAATAAAAGCATGGCATAATTATACTGTTTGTATTCATTTGCATTACTGCCAATGACATACTTTTATTTTGAAGGCAATCCGCAAATTCCACTATTGTGCCTAATCCTTATTGTGGCTAGCTTCACAACACATAACTCCGGTAGGGCAACATCTGAAAAATAGCGCACTTGGTAGTGTGTACCAGTGCTCGACCAGTCAGTGAAAGCCAACATCACCCACGACAGAGAACGGTTGATTGTCAAGGGCAATGCGTTTCATTATCTTGGCTTTAATGGATTTCGCCTTTGAGTTGTCTCGCTGAAATTACTCTTTCAAATGACTGCTCGACTTGTTGACTGTTGACCGTTAGGAACGCTGTGTTGCGCATATAGCGTAATTTTTTTCCGTGGCGTCATTACGTCATGTACCTACTGTACGTTATATAGGTATGCACGTCAGCTTTGAAATCGGTTAAATACCAATGTTGGGGGCGTTAAACTAGACATGGGCCGACACCGATGTTGGCATTTTTAGCTAATATCGTCCGATTCCGATATGTTCACTGATATATCGTGCATCCCTAATAAATATGGGTTGTATTTACAATGGTGTTTGTTTTTCACTGGTTGGTTGTTGTGGCAACAGGTCAAAAATCTTGCTGCTGTGATGGCACACACTTAGTGTGTTGTGAATTCTGTAATGAATGTATTGTATATTTATTTATTTGTTTAACTGTCTTAATTTTGCCAGACCCCAGGAAGAGAAGCTGCTGCCTTGGCACTGTAGTATTTCACCCAGTAAAATTGGGTATGTTTTCGAATTCTTTATGGATCTGAGGGAAATATGTGTCTCTGATATGGTCATACATTTGGCAGGAGGTTAGGAAGTGCAGCTCAGTTTCCACCTCATTTTGTGGGCAGTGTGCACATAGCCTGTCTTCTCTTGAGAGCCAGGTCTGCCTACGGTGGCCTTCCACAATAGCAAGGCTATGCTCACTGAGTCTGTACGTAGTCAAAGCTTTCCTTAAGTTTGGGTCAGTCACAGGGGTCAGGTATCTCTCTCTCTCTCTGTCTCTCTCTCTACCTTTTCACATCTAATCAGAGAATGAGCTACTGCTACAGTAACTAACAGTGTGTTTCTCATGATGGCCTATATGGCAGAATGTACATGTGTCAGAGGCTACTAGTTAAGACAGAGAGTGTTTTGTCAAAAAAATCCCCATCAAAATCCTTCATTTTAAGCAAGAGATATCAGGTTCAATCTTCCGCATCCGCCTATGTGAGGCCCATGATGCATCATGGGAATCGGTCTTCTCACAAAAACATCTGTAGGGTCCGAACAAACTTTATTTTCTATGGAAAGATGAGACTCTCATGAACACGAATGGTGTTCTCTGTTTAGCTCTATGTTTGGGCTAAACACAAATATGTGTGTGTGTGTGTGTGTGTGTGTGTGTGTGTGTGTGTGTGTGTGTGTGTGTGTGTGTGTGTGTGTGTGTGTGTGTGTGTGTGTGTGTGTGTGTGTGTGTGTGTGTGTGTGTGTGTGTGTGTGTGTGTGTGTGTGTTCAATGAGAGTGTCTAATTGTGAGTCACTTCTCCAGTATGGATTACACGTTAAGACCCCTCTCTGCTGGGAGAAACCAATTATGGCTATTAGAGGGATCCAGAGGAGGTCTGTGTGGATGCATTACTAGTGGACCAGTCATTAGGACGTAGGAGGCTGCTGCTTGGAGGCTGGTGGAGGAGGCTGGTGGAGGAGGCTGGTGGAGGAGGCTGCTGCTTCTTGTGCTCCCCAGTAAATGATCCGTTATCAATAGGACAAGGCAGTGCTGAGAAACACCGGGACCAGGAGAGACTAGGAGCAGCCAGGGGATCCACCACCCTGGACGGGGTGGCATTTACAGCCTGCTGCTCACTAGGAGCGGCCAATGAGCCGGTGGTTGTACTGGGAGGGGGTTTAATTAGTGGAAGTCTGATATGTTTGTGTAGATGTGTTATGTGTATATATTATATATATATTATGTGTTATTATGTTATTCATTCTTTGAGGAAATGCGTTGGTGTGGTACTCATAACCACTTGATAGCATCCAAAGGTCCTGGGTTATAATCCAATCCAACTACAGCTACAGTGGTTTTGTGAAACTATTCACCCCCCTTGGCATTGTTCCTATTTTGTTGCCTTACAACCTGGAATTAAAATAGATTTTTGGGGGGTGGGTTGTATCATTTGATTTACACAACATGCCTACCACTTTGAAGATGCAAAATATGTTTTATTGTGAAACAAACAAGAAATAACACCATAAAACAGAAAACTTGAGCGTGCATAACTATTCACCAACCCAAAATCAATACTTTGTAAAGCCACCTTTTGCAGCAATTACAGCTGCAAGTCTCTTGGAGTATGTCTCTATAAGCTTGGCACATCTAGCCACTAGGAGTTTTGCCCATTCTTCAAGGCAAAACTGATCCAGCTCCTTTAAGTTGGATGGGTTCCGCTGATCTACAGCAATCTTTAAGTCATAACACAGATTCTCAATTGGATTGAGGTCTGGGCTTTGACTAGGCCATTCCAAGACATTTAAATGTTTCCCCTTAAACCACTCGAGTGTTGCTTTAGCAGAATGCTTATTGTCATTGTCCTGCTGGAAGGTGAACCTCTGTCCCAGTCTCAAATCTCTGGAAGACTGAAACAGGTTTCCCTCAAGTATATCCCTGTATTTAGCACATCATTCCTTCAATTCTGATCAGTTTCCCAGTCCCTGCCGATGAAAAACATCCCCACAGCATGATGCTGCCACCACCACCATGGATGGTGTTCTTGAGGTGATGATAGGTGATGGGTTTGTGCCAGACATAGCGTTTTCCTTGATGACCAAAAAGCTACATTTTAGTCTCATCTAACCAGAGTACCTTCTTCCATATATTTGGGGAGTCTCCCACATGCCTTTTGGCGAACACCAAACATGTTTGTTTAATTTTTTCTGGCCACTCTTCCGTAGTGTACAGCTTAAAGTGGTCCTATGGACAGATACTCCAATCTCCGCTGTGAAGCTTTGCAGCTCCTTCAGGGTTATCTTTGGTCTCTTTGTTGCCTCTCTGATTAATGCCGTCCTTGCCTGGTCCGTGAGTTTTGGTGGGTGGCCCTCTCTTGACAGGTTTGTTGTCATATTCTTTCAATGTTTTAATAATGGATTTAATGGTGCTCCGTGGGATGTTCCACGTTTCCGATATTTTTTTATAACCCAACCCTGATCTGTACTTCTCCACAACTTTGTCCCTGACCTGTTTGGAGAGCTCCTTGGTCTTCATAGTGCGGCTTGCTTGGTGGTGCCGCTTGCTTAGTGGTGTTGCAGACTCTGGGTCCTTTCAGAACAGGTGTATATATACTGAGATCATGTGACAGATCATGTGACACTTAGATTGCACACAGGTGGACTTTTTTTAACAAATTGTGTGACTTTTGAAGGTAATTGGTTGCACCAGATCTTATTTAGGGGCTTCATAGTGAAGGGGGTGAATACATATGCACGCACCACTTTTTCGAAGTTTTTTAAACAAGTAATTTTTTTCATTTCACTTCACCAATTTGGACTATTTTGTGTATGCCCATTACATGAAATCCAAATAAAAATACATTTAAATTACAGGTTGTAATGAAACAAATCGGGAAAAAAAACACCAAAGGGGGTGAATACTTTTGCAAGGCACTGTATGTGACATTTGGACCTCCTATGGACCAATAGATGTTATCACCTGCTCTAAGATCAGAGATTGAGGTGATTTTGCCCATCCTCCAGATCGCTGAGTTCTTTGACTGTCTGGCCTGTTGTTCATTGAGCCCTGCTAATGCCCTGCTTATCAGATCACCCATAGCAACAGCAGCAGCAATAGTAACGTTAGTGGTCCAAGGGGGATCAGAGCAGGCCCAGGGTCTGAGATAAAGCTGTCTCAGGCCTCCACACCGCCCAGGGTCTGAGATAAAGCTGTCTCAGGCCTCCACACCGCCCAGGGTCTGCGATAAAGCTGTCTCAGGCCTCCACACCGCCCAGGGTCTGAGATAAAGCTGTCTCAGGCCTCCACCCCGCCCAGGGTCTGAGATAAAGCTGTCTCAGGCCTCCACTCCGCCCAGGGTCTGAGATAAAGCTGTCTCAGGCTTCCACTCCGCCCAGGGTCTGAGATAAAGCTGTCTCAGGCCTCCACACCGCCCAGGGTCTGAGATAAAGCTGTCTCAGGCCTCCACACCGCCCAGGGTCTGAGATAAAGCTGTCTCAGGCCTCCACACCGCCCAGGGGATGCTCACATGTAGATAACATCACTCTGTCTCAGTCCAACCCCAGTCAGATTATTCTGGATGACCAGTCTGGCCTCTCGGATGTGATAGAGGTCCCAGCAGGCAAAACGGCTTGAAATGACATTGCACGGTGAAATGGCTGTAATGACATAAATTCAACCATCTTTGCCCAGTGTGTTAGGGCTGGGGTTCTGGGGCAGGGGGTTGACAGGAGTGAGAAGAGATGATAATTTCTCTGTTTAGCTGTTGTAGTGGTTTAGGGGACAAGGTGGTGGGGATTTTAGCTGTGTGCTGTTTATTAGTCACATGCAGGGTTGGAGAGTAATGGATTACAAAGAAACTGCATGGCTGGTTATAATTTATAAATCCAAAAATGGATGTAGCAACTACACATTGCCCTTTTAAATCTATATATACAGAACCAGTCAAAGGTTTGGACACATCTACTCAAGGGTTTTTCTTTATTTTTACTATTTTCTACATTGTAGAATAATAGTGAAGACATCAACACTATGAAATAACACATATGGAATCATGTAGTAACCAAAAAAGTGTTAAACAAATCAAAATATATTTTAGATTCTTCAAAGTAACAACCCTTTGCCTTGATGACAGCCTTGCACATTCTTGGCATTCTCTCAACCAGCTTCACAAGGAACGCTTTTCCAACAGTCTTGGAGGAGTTCCCACATATGCTGAGCATTTGTTGGCTGCTTTTCCTTAACTCTGCGGTCCAACTTATCCCAAACCATCTCAAATGGTTGAGGTCGGGTGATTGTGGAGGCCAGGTGATCTGATGCAAAACACCATCACTCTCCTTCTTGGTCAAATAGCCCTTACACAGCCTGGAGGTGTGTTTTTGTTCATTGTCCTGTTGAAAAACAAATGATAGTCCCACTAAGACCAAACCAGATGGGATGGCATATCGCTGCAAAATTCTGTGGTAGCCATGCTGGTTAAGTGTGCCTTGAATTCTAAATAAATCACTGGCAGTGTCGCCAGCAACCCAACCCCCACACCATCACACCTCCTCCTCCATGCTTCACGGTGGGAACCACACATGCGGAGATCATCCGTTCACCTACTCTGCGTCTCACAAAGACTCGGCGGTTAGAACCAAAAATCTCAGATTTGGACTCATCGGACCAAAGGACAGATTTACATTGGTCTAATGTCCATTGCTCATGTTTATTGGCTCAATCAAGTCTCTTCTTCTTATAGGTGTCCATTAGTAGTGGTTTCTTTGCAGCAATATGACCAGGAAGGCCTGATTCACGCAATCTTCCCTGAACAGTTGATGTTGAGATGTGTCTGTTACTTGAACTCTGTGAAGCATTTATTTGGGCTGCAATTTCTGAGGCTGGTAACTCTAATGAACTTATCCTCTGCAGCGGAGGTAACTCTGGGTCTTCCTTTCTTGTCACGGTCCTCATGAAAGCTAGTTTCATCATAGCGCTTCATGGTTTTTGCGACTGCACTTGAAGAAACTTTAAAAGTTTTAAAGTAATGATGAACTGTCGTTTCTCTTTGCTTATTTGAGCTGTTCTTGCCGTAATATGGACCTGGTCTTTTACCAAATAGGGCTATCTTCTGTATACCACCCCTACCATGTCACAACACAACTGATTTGCTCAAACGCATTAAGAAAGAAAGAAATTCCACAAATTCACATTTAACGAGGTACACCTGTTAATTGAAATGCATTCCAGTTAACTACCTCATGAAGCTGGTTGAGAGAATGCCAAGAGTGTGCAAAGCTGTCATTAAGGCAAAGGGGTGGCTACAGTACTTTGAAGAATCTAAAATCTAAAATATATTTTCATTTGTTTAACACTTTTTTTGGTTACTACATGATTCCATGTGTGTTATTTCATAGTGTTGATGTCTTCACTATTATTCTACAATGTAGAAGATAATAAAAATAAAGAAAAACCCTTGAATGAGTAGGTGTTCTAAAACTTTTTACCGGAAGTGTATATACACATCCATTGATTCTTGAAGAATATAACTTATAAATGCCTCATGAGTATAGTTCAACTGTCCCACTCCATCAGAACCCACAATATAAGATTGTTTTACTCCAATGATCGTAAACATTGTAAATGTAAACAAACACTTTATAGCTTCAAAACATGGTTAAAACAATCATTTTAATATCATGGATGGTCAGTCCTTGCATCCATAGCTCTGTCTTTTAATCTGAGAGTGGTTACATTTCTCCAGATGTAGGGACCTGGCTATGCTGAGTTAACAGAGGTAGAGGGAGGGAGGGAGGGAGCTCTGTCTATTAATCTGAGAGTGGTTAAATTTCCCCAGATGTAGGGACCTGGCTATGCTGAGTTAACAGAGGTAGAGGGAGGGAGGTAGAGGGAGGGCTCTGTGTCCATGTAAAGCAGTGTAAGAGGATGTAAATAACTGTAATTAAGGAGATGATTAAAATGCGCGGCAGCATCAGTGGCAGAGGTGTCCGTTTCATCACTGAACAATTTAATATCACCACATGGACTCACAGACTGCCCCTCAGCACCCAGGGAATAGCAGCGTAAGGGAAAAAGGTTTGTTAACACAAGCTAATGCTTACAGAATGTGTTTGTGTGGGAAGGCAGGCATGTGTGTTTGTGGAGTGTGTGTCTCAGCCAAGGCCGAGAATACGTGTGTAATGTAAGTGTGTGATACACGCCTGTGAGGATATGTCAACTGTCCTCCAAGTCTCTACCAGGTGACAGTATAAACCAGCTCTCCCCATTCTAGGACAAGCAAGTGTCTCTGGTAGTGGCTCCAGCTCAATGTTAGTTATACAGTCCATGCAAAATGGGTGGCTTGATTTAGACAGAGTGCTCTGAGCGAAAGACAGACAGCGGTACACAGTGCTGGATCTCACTACACAGTGCTATATCTCACTACACAGTGCTATATCTCACTACACAGTGCTATATCTCACTACACAGTGCTATATCTCACTACACAGTGCTATATCTCACTACACAGTGCTGGATCTCACTACACAGTGCTATATCTCACTACACAGTGCTATATCTCACTACACAGTGCTATATCTCACTACACAGTGCTATATCTCACTACACAGTGCTGGATCTCACTACACAGTGCTGGATCTCACTACACAGTGCTATATCTCACTACACAGTGCTATATCTCACTACACAGTGCTATATCTCACTACACAGTGCTATATCTCACTACACAGTGCTGGATCTCACTACACAGTGCTATATCTCACTACACAGTGCTATATCTCACTACACAGTGCTATATCTCACTACACAGTGCTATATCTCACTACACAGTGCTGGATCTCACTACACAGTGCTATACCTCACTACACAGTGCTATACCTCACTACACAGTGCTATACCTCACTACACAGTGCTATATCTCACTACACAGTGCTATATCTCACTACACAGTGCTATATCTCACTACACAGTGCTATATCTCACTACACAGTGCTATACCTCACTACACAGTGCTATATCTCACTACACAGTGATATACCTCACTACACAGTGCTATACCTCACTACACAGTGTTATACCTCACTACACAGTGCTATACCTCACTACACAGTGCTATACCTCACTACACAGTGTTATACCTCATTACACAGTGCTATACCTCACTACACAGTGCTGGATTTCTACCCTGCAGGACCTGAGATGCACCGGATGAACACAAACAAACGGAGGAGGCTATGGGATCAGGCACATTCCCCCAGTCCATTCCTCTCTCTCTCTCTCTACCCCCAGACAGTGTAACCAGAGCGGGCAGTTGCTTTGTGTCCTCTGGGGTCCTTGGGGACCTCCACAATTGCCCTGGTCCCTTACTTTGATTTACACACACATATACAGACATTTCTACTGATTCTGCCTGCTGACATTTCCTCTCCATACGTCATTATACTCTTCTACCGATGTGTTGACATTTACCAAAGGACCGACAGGACTGTGAGCTTATTACACACACACACACACACACACACACACACACACACACACACACACACACACACACACACACACACACACACACACACACACACACACACACACACACACGTCTCCCAGGAGAGAGTCCCCCCCAGGCGTGTTCCTGTGCAGCGCCCCTCTGCCAGCGGCTGGCCCAGCAGCAGCAGTCAGGCAGCACAGCCTTAATGAATCATTCAACCTGTTGAATAAGGGGGGTAATGCGAGAAGCCACGTGGCACGAGTCGCTCACTTTAGGGCTCAACTCTGAGATTTATGGCTGGTAACATAAATAATGGATTCATCAATCTCTCAAGGACTAAAGAAAGGCAGCACGTCACAGGAGCTAGACAAGGGCCCAGAGCAGAGACGCCACAACACGCTGCACAGCGCTGCACAGCGAGGCACCCAGACAGAAACACATTAGACCCAACCCAAATAGAACCGATGTCAACAGTAGAGTCAACTGGGCCGTCATCACAGGTATGCCAGAGGATAGAGAGTACTGTCCCTATTATACCCAATGATGCTCTCTCCTCTCTGAAGCACACTGTGGAGGGACCAGAGAGAGCCAGCCATGCACATTTGTGGACTACAGCCAGTGGGAAAGATTTATAGGAAGGTTTGAGAGGGACATTTGTATCTGGTTCTCTGAGGAAGAGACAGTGGCTGTGTACCAAATCACAGCCTATTTCCTAAATTTCCTACAACCTATTTCCCTATTTACATTTACATTTACATTTAAGTCATTTAGCAGACGCTCTTATACCATTTGGGACTCCAGCCAGTGTCACAGTCGGCCAGGGAGTGTAGCCGCCGAGCCTCCGCTCAGACAAAATCACAGTCTTCTCATTTGATCAATTCATTGTTTACTTCATCGTGTAAATCCTATTGGAGGAAGCATTATCTAATTATCAAAGTAGATCTGGGCTTATAGATGACGTCAAGAGGAGTCTGACATTTATAAGCTATTGGTTAAGCCCTAAATGGCATATCTGTTCTCTATATAGTGCACTAAGTTTGACCAGGGACCATAGGGAATAGGGTGCCATTTCTGCCACACATATTGTCTGCTTCTATTCTCTAAACTCCACGTTGGTTATTTATTTTATTTTTTTAATTGTACTTCGGCAGGCTGGTGTGTTTACTGAAAGGCCAAAGCAATAAATCTGTCTTCTAATTGGCTGGCCGCTCGTTAGCAGCCTTTGTTCTCTCGTTTACGTTCATGCTATCAGAGAATGTGAAAAACACATAATTCAAATGAAATCTAGTAAATTATGTATTATAGGAATAAAGAGCCTAGCTGAGTCATTGTGTAGAGAAGCAGACAGACATGACAGGAAGAGGGGAGTTTAAATAGGCTGCATTCACAAATGGCTGACTGTGAAGTGTTCGTGACTCACCCTGACGTAAATAGGGATTTTCTCGTGACCACAATAATTATAAATGCCAACAAGAAACCTGAGAAACACTTACAAAGTTACCTTATTCACACTGAATCAAAGTTACCTTACTCACACTGAATCAAAGTTACCTTATTCACACTGAATCAAAGTTACCTTATTCACACTGAATCAAAGTTACCTTATTCACACTGAATCGGCAAAGTGACTTGGATTCTACGTTCAACATTAGTTGAAAGATTCAGTTTTAGGTGTAACTTGGTGGCAGGCAGTGAGTAGTTTTGTTCGAAGTGTGCCTATCAGTGGAGGCTAGTGGGAGGATCTATAGGAGGACGGGCTCATTGTAAAGGTTGGATTAGAATAAGTGGTATGGAGTCAAACGTGCAGTCACCATGTGTTCCATGTCTTTGGCTCCATTCCATTAATTCCATTCCAGACATTACAGTGAGCCTGTCCTCCTATAACTCCCCCCCACCAGCCTCCTCTGGTGCCTATCAGTAGTCAATCTGTCTTCTTAATACTATAATAATCTTCCTCAAACTGCAAAACTTGTTTTAAAAAGTCGTAACGCTGAAATATGACGAGAGGGAAATATAATCATGAGAAAGCAGCAGTATTAATATTTCACACGTTTGGGATTGAAGTGAACAGAGGGGATGTCATAATTAGTTTAGTTCACAGCTTCCAGCGGCAAGACATATTTGCTCCTGGCAGATCATTAAAACACACACACACACACACACATACACACACATGGGGGCTATAAAGACGTGTTATTGAGGGTTCTCTGTCAGCGTGTATGGTGAGGTGAACATGATTGTGTTTGACACCATAGAGAGGGCAGAAATGCTGCTCAGGCAGTCTACACTGTAATGCGATATAAGTACAGAGATAGGGAGAGAAAGTACTGTGCAGAGAGAGACGTAGAGAACAAGAGATGGGGTGATTGGATGTTGGCACAATGATGTGGCATCGAAACTTGCCTTCTTGTTGCAGAGGCTAAAGTAAACTAGCCTCTTTTCCTCCTACTCACAGTCCATTTCTGTTGGTTGGATGTGGTCTCAACCCTGTAACCCACTGTGCTAAACACCCACTTAACCTGCTAAGTAGTACACTGACTGGCCCGGCCTGCTTCTCTCAGTGAGGGAGAAGAGCAGAGCAGGGATGGAACTCACAGCTCAGGACTGCATCACAGTGAGAGAGCTCCTTTAAAGAATATTCTCCTTCCTGCCTGTCTGCCTTCCTGCCTGCCTGCCTGCCTTCCTGCCTGCCTTCCTGCCTTTTTGCGTGCTTTCCTGCCTGCCTGCCTGCCTTCCTGCGTGCCATCCTGCCTGCCTTCCTGCCTGCCTTCTTACCTTCCTGCCTGACTTCCTGCCTGACTTCCTGCCTGCCTTCCTGCCTGCCTTCTTACCTGCCTGCCTGACTTCCTGCCTGACTTCCTTCCTGCCTGCCTTGCCTGCCTGCCTGCCTGCCTGCCTGCCTGCCTGCCTGCCTGCCTGCCTTCCTACCTGACTTCCTGCCTGCCTGCCTGCCTGCCTGCCTGCCTGCCTGCCTGCCTGCCTTCCTGCCTTGCCTGCCTGCCTTGCCTGCCTGCCTTCCTGCAGTCCACCCCAGTGTGTTTTTTTTGTGGTTTCCTCTTCCCAGCCTTAATCCAGGGCCACTGGAGCCAAGCGGAGCCATATTGTGTCCTGGTGGGGGGTCTTGTAGCTATGTGCCTCTCTTTTTCTGGGGGCGGGGGGTGGAGGGCAGCACGGGACATGTGCTGTGACTCAGGCAGCTGGAGCCAAAGTGCCCTGACCTCCAGGTCACCAAGCCTTTTCACTTCCCAGAATTCCCCAGCAGCTGCCCCATGGCCCCTACACCGTCCCACCATTCCATTTGGTTGCCTGTGGATACTGGCGATGAGAGGGAAGAGAGAGAGAGACCTGTTTCCCTACCAGCAGGACCAGAGAGGGGAGCAATAACAGACCAAGGGGGAGCAGTATCCTGTAAATACCCATGCTCAAGTTCACACACACACACACACACACACACACACACACACACACACACACACACACACACACACACACACACACACACACACACACACACACACACACACACACACACACACACACAAATCAAATTTATTTATATAGCCCTTCGTACATCAGCTGATATCTCAAAGTGCTGTACAGAAACCCAGCCTAAAACCCCAAACAGCAAGCAATGCAGGTGTAGAAGCACACACACACACACACACACACACACACACACACACACACACACACACACACACACACACACACACACACACACACACACAGACACACACACACACACACAGTCCATGTATCTGTATAAACAAGTACACACACACACACAGTCCATGTATCTGTATTAACAAGTACACACACACACACATAGTCCATGTATCTGTATAAACAAGTACACCCACACACACACACACACACACACACACACACAGTCCATGTATCTGTATAAACAAGTACACACACACACACACACACACACAAATATGTTCTCACAGTTGCTCCACTGAGAGGCTGTTGAGTGGTTGCGTTTTTAGAATGAGGTGTTCCAGATAGGAAGCGCTGAGAAGAGTTCCCGGTAAAGTAAAGACAGCATCAAAGTGCTATTTTTACAGTAGTGGCTTCTTGCTCCCTATGGAGATGTAGCTGTCTATCCACAGAGGAGGCTGCTATAACACTGTTTGTTATTATCTATCTCACTGAACATACTCCAGTCTTGCTTTCCTACCCTGTGGTACTTCAACCCTACAGTCCTGCGTTCCTACCCTGTGGTACTTCAACCCTACAGTCCTGCGTTCCTACCCTGTGGTACTTCAACCCTACAGTCCTGCGTTCCTACCCTGTGGTACTTCAACCCTACAGTCCTGCGTTCCTACCCTGTGATACTTCAACCCTACAGTCCTGCCTTCCTACCCTGTGGTACTTCAACCCTACAGTCCTGCTTTCCTACCCTGTGGTACTTCAACCCTACAGTCCTGCGTTCCTACCCTGTGGTACTTCAACCCTACAGTCCTGCTTTCCTACCCTGTGGTACTTCAACCCTACAGTCCCAAAATACACATAGAGCCCCACATGCCTTTAGTTTATCCACAGACCCCCAGTCCCCTTCCTTGACTATGTTTATCCACAGTCCCCCTGACCTCCAGCCCTTTGTCAGGCCTACTTAACATCAGTAAACCTTACAGGATGGGACGTCACGTCAGTTACTACTGAACACCAAGCAGGGAAGCTGGTTACACATGGTGACATGATGGGGGTGATGTGTTGGAGGAGACATGCTGACATGATGGGGGTGAAGTGTTGGAGGAGACATACTGACATGATGGGGTGATGTGTTGGAGGAGACATACTGACATGATGGGGGTGATGTGTTGGAAGAGACATGCTGACATGATGGGGGTGATGTGTTGGAGGAGACATGCTGACATGATGGGGTGATGTGTTGGAGGAGACATGCTGACATGATGGGGTGATGTGTTGGAGGAGACATGCTGACATGATGGGGTGATGTGTTGGAGGAGACATGCTGACATGATGGGGTGATGTGTTGGAGGAGACATGCTGACATGATGGGGGTGAAGTGTTGGAGGAGACATGCTGACATGATGGGGGTGATGTGTTGGAGGAGACATGCTGACATGATGGGGGTGATGTGTTGGAGGAGACATGATGGGGTGATGTGTTGGAGGAGACATGCTGACATGATGGGGGTGATGTGTTGGAGGAGACATGCTGACATGATGGGGGTGATGTGTTGGGGGAGACATACTAACATGATGGGGGTGATGTGTTGGGGGAGACATACTAACATGATGGGGTGATGTGTTGGAGGAGACATACTGACATGATGGGGGTGATGTGTTGGAGGAGACATGCTGACATGATGGGGTGATGTGTTGGAGGAGACATGCTTACATGATGGGGGTGATGTGTTGGAGGAGACATGCTTACATGATGGGGTGAAGTGTTGGAGGAGACATGCTGACATGATGGGGGTGATGTGTTGGAGGAGACATGCTGACATGATGGGGGTGATGTGTTGGAGGAGACATGCTGACATGATGGGGGTGATGTGTTGGAGGAGACATGCTGACATGATGGGGTGATGTGTTGGAGGAGACATACTGACATGATGGGGGTGAAGTGTTGGAGGAGACATGCTGACATGATGGGGTGATGTGTTGGAGGAGACATGCTGACATGATGGGGTGATGTGTTGGAGGAGAAATACTGACATGATGGGGGTGAAGTGTTGGAGGAGACATGCCGACATGATGGGGGTGATGTGTTGGAGGGGACATGCTGACATGATGAGGTGATGTGTTGGAGGAGACATGCTGACATGATGGGGTGATGTGTTGGAAGAGACATGCTGACATGATGGGGTGATGTGTTGGAGGAGACATGCTGACATGATGGGGTGATGTGTTGGAAGAGACATGCTGACATGATGGGGTGATGTGTTGGAGGATGTTACATCATACAGCCTGGAGGTTCTCTCAGGGACAAGTTGAAGTTTAGTCCGTCAGCTCTTCAAGTTGTCATCTGAGCCCAGAGCTAACGTAGAGATGCTGTAAAAGTGAGAGTGTTGGGGAGCGGTTTTTCTCATTCTCTAAAGATGCGTTGTTAGGCTCAGTGAGTGGAAGTCTCTCAGTGACTCCAGGCAAAGGGCATCTGTCAATTTCTGTGGCTCTGAGGAAAATGACAAACTCATTTATTTAGAAACTGTCAAATGTGTCACAGTGGTTTCTAATCGCAAAACACTTATTTTTAAACACCCAGGAACACAAATAAGGCCCAACTCTGAGTCTTTACTATGTGTTAGGAAACTCCAGGTTCAGAGAGAAACACTGGGGTCTGCTGTGTCAACATAGAGAGAGAGAGGGTGACAGTGCACAAGGAGTAGCATTGTATAAGGCCTCTGTGCTCTGAAGTTCAGGAGAGGTGGTTCAGTGTACACCTGTTGTCCATAGAGACAGTAAAGTATTAGTGTACACCTGTTGTCCATAGAGACAGTAAGGTATTAGTGTACACCTGTTGTCCATAGAGACAGTAAGGTATTAGTGTACACATGTTGTCCATAGAGACAGTAAGGTATTAGTGTACACATGTTGTCCATAGAGACAGTAATGTATTAGTGTACACCTGTTGTCCATAGAGACAGTAAGGTAACACCTGTTGTCCATAGAGACAGTAAGGTATTCGTGTACACCTGTTGTCCATAGAGACAGTAAGGTATTAGTGTACACATGTTGTCCATAGAGACAGTAATGTATTAGTGTACACCTGTTGTCCATAGAGACAGTAAGGTAACACCTGTTGTCCATAGAGACAGTAAGGTATTAGTGTACACCTGTTGTCCATAGAGACAGTAAGGTATTAGTGTACACCTGTTGTCCATAGAGACAGTAATGTATTAGTGTACACCTGTTGTCCATAGAGACAGTAAGGTAACACCTGTTGTCCATAGAGACAGTAAGGTAACACCTGTTGTCCATAGAGACAGTAAGGTATTAGTGTACACCTGTTGTCCATAGAGACAGTAAGGTATTAGTGTACACCTGTTGTCCATAGAGACAGTAAGGTATTAGTGTACACCTGTTGTCCCATAGAGACAGTAAGGTATTAGTGTACACCTGTTGTCCCATAGAGACAGTAAGGTATTAGTGTACACCTGTTGTCCCATAGAGACAGTAAGGTATTAGTATACACCTGTTGTCCATAGAGACAGTAAGGTAACACCTGTTGTCCATAGAGACAGTAAGGTATTAGTGTACACCTGTTGTCCATAGAGACAGTAAGGTATTAGTGTACACCTGTTGTCCATAGAGACAGTAAGGTATTAGTATACACCTGTTGTCCCATAAAGACAGTAATGTATTAGTGTACACCTGTTGTCCCATAGAGACAGTAAGGTATTAGTATACACCTGTTGTCCATAGAGACAGTAAGGTATTAGTGTACACCTGTTGTCCATAGAGACAGTAAGGTATTAGTGTACACCTGTTGTCCATAGAGACAGTAAGGTATAAGTGTACACCTGTTGTCCATAGAGACAGTAAGGTATTAGTGTACACCTGTTGTCAAAAGAGACAGTAAGGTATTAATGTACACCTGTTGTCCATAGAGACAGTAAGGTATTAGTATACACCTGTTGTCCATATAGACAGTAAGGTATTAGTGTACACCTGGTGTCCCATAGAGACAGTAAGGTATTAGTATACACCTGTTGTCCATATAGACAGTAAGGTATTAGTGTACACCTGTTGTCCATAGAGACAGTAAGGTATTAATGTACACCTGTTGTCCCATAGAGACAGTAAGGTATTAGTGTACACCTGTTGTCCATAGAGAAAGTAAGGTATTAGTGTACACCTGTTGTCCCATAGAGACAGTAAGGTATTAATGTACACCTGTTGTCCATAGAGACAGTAAGGTATTAGTGTACACATGTTGTCCATAGAGACAGTAATGTATTAGTGTACACCTGTTGTCCATAGAGACAGTAAGGTAACACCTGTTGTCCATAGAGACAGTAAGGTAACACCTGTTGTCCATAGAGACAGTAAGGTTTTAGTGTACACCTGTTGTCCATAGAGACAGTAAGGTAACACCTGTTGTCCATAGAGACAGTAAGGTAACACCTGTTGTCCATAGAGACAGTACGGTATTAGTATACACCTGTTGTCCATAGAGACAGTAAGGTATTAGTGTACACCTGTTGTCCATAGAGACAGTAAGGTATTAGTGTACACCTGTTGTCCATAGAGACAGTAAGGTATTAGTGTACACCTGTTGTCCATAGAGACAGTAAGGTATTAGTGTACACCTGTTGTCAAAAGAGACAGTAAGGTATTAATGTACACCTGTTGTCAAAAGAGACAGTAAGGTATTAATGTACACCTGTTGTCCCATAGCGACAGTAAGGTATTAGTGTACACCTGTTGTCCCATAGAGACAGTAAGGTATTAGTGTACACCTGTTGTCCATAGAGACAGTAAGGTATTAGTGTACACCTGTTGTCAAAAGAAACAGTAAGGTATAAGTGTACACCTGTTGTCCATAGAGACAGTAAGGTATTAGTGTACACCTGTTGTCAAAAGAGACAGTAAGGTATTAATGTACACCTGTTGTCCCATAGAGACAGTAAGGTATTAGTATACACCTGTTGTCCATATAGACAGTACGGTAACACCTGTTGTCCCATAGAGACAGTAAGGTATTAGTGTACACCTGTTGTCCCATAGAGACAGTAAGGTATTAGTGTACACCTGTTGTCCATAGAGACAGTACGGTAACACCTGTTGTCCCATAGAGACAGTAAGGTATTAATGTACACCTGTTGTCCATAGAGACAGTAAGGTATTAGTGTACACCTGTTGTCCCATAGAGACAGTAAGGTATTAATGTACACCTGTTGTCCATAGAGACAGTAAGGTATTAATGTACACCTGTTGTCCCATAGAGACAGTACGGTATTAGTATACACTTGTTGTCCATAGAGACAGTAAGGTATTAGTGTACACCTGTTGTCAAAAGAGACAGTAATGTATTAGTGTACACCTGTTGTTCATAGAGACAGTAACACCTGTTGTCCATAGAGACAGTAAGGTATTAGTGTACACCTGTTGTCCATAGAGACAGTAAGGTATTAGTGTACACCTGTTGTCCCATAAAGACAGTAAGGTATTAGTATACACCTGTTGTCCATAGAGACAGTAAGGTATTAGTGTACACCTGTTGTCCCATAAAGACAGTAAGGTA
Source organism: Salvelinus alpinus (assembly GCF_045679555.1). Lineage (NCBI taxonomy): Eukaryota > Metazoa > Chordata > Actinopteri > Salmoniformes > Salmonidae > Salvelinus > Salvelinus alpinus. The sequence continues at coordinate 43,935,597 of NC_092102.1, read as the reverse complement.
TTAGTGTACACCTGTTGTCCATAGAGACAGTAAGGTATTAGTATACACCTGTTGTCCATAGAGACAGTAAGGTATTAGTGTACACCTGTTGTCCATAGAGACAGTAAGGTATTAGTGTACACCTGTTGTCCCATAGAGACAGTAAGGTATTATTGTACACCTGTTGTCCATAGAGACAGTAAGGTATTAGTGTACACCTGTTGTCCATAGAGACAGTAAGGTATTAGTATACACCTGTTGTCCATAGAGACAGTAAGGTATTAGTGTACACCTGTTGTCCCATAGAGACAGTAAGGTATTAATGTACACCTGTTGTCCCATAGAGACAGTAAGGTAACACCTGTTGTCCCATAGAGACAGTAAGGTATTAGTGTACACCTGTTGTCCCATAGAGACAGTAAGGTATTAATGTACACCTGTTGTCCATAGAGACAGTACGGTATAGTGTAGTTTCAATGTGAAGAAGAGAGTACAGACGTGACGAGAACACACACACACACACACACAGCAGTGGAAGCTGCTGTAGGAGAGGACGACTCTTAATAATGTCTGGATCTGTCTGGATCCCCCCCAGTTAAGATTCCACCAACCTCCGGTGAGATTCCTACAGTATTAACCCATATGAGATTCCTACAGCATTAACCCATATGAGATTCCTACAGCATTAACCCATATGGGATTCCTACAGCATTAACCCATATGAGATTCCTACAGTATTAACCCATATAAGATTCCTACAGCATTAACCCATATAAGATTCCTACAGCATTAACCCATATGAGATTCCTACAGCATTAACCCATATGAGATTCCTACAGTATTAACCCATATGAGATTCCTACAGCACCAACCCATATGAGATTCTTACAAACAGCACGTTCCCACTTCAGGACCACTTTAACTTACGTAAAACCCAAGTTTGTGCTGAAGAAAGTAACAGCTGTTTTCAAGCCAAGCCAGCAGACATGGCGGCAGCTTTGGCCTATGGGAAATCTAGCTGGGCTTTCTACTCTGTGCCAAACACTGAGCTTCAGCAAGTCGTGTTTAACACGAGCTGACAGGCTTCTCCTGTCTCATCTCTTCACTGTGTGGGAGCTGGAAATCCAATCTGACTGATGCATTTTTATTCCTTGATTGTTGGTGCAGCCATCCTGAATATGTGTGTGTGTGTGCGTGTCTGGGTGCGTTGTCAATTCCTTGCCTGGTGATTGCACAGTGACAGTGTGAATTGGAGATTCCATTTAATCTCAGGAGTACCTGCTGAGAGGGAGAATTGACCTCGGAGTACTCAGACGGACAGAGAGAGAGAGAGAGACAGAGAGCACTTGGTTGTTGCCCTCTGTTTCCTGGACCGTGGTAGCAGGAGGCCGTCCTATCAAGTGGCTCTTCAGAAGGAGAGAAATAGATCAGATGTGATCAAGCAGCGATACATGAGAGGAGACAGATTATACACACAGTAAACGTATAATGCATGTGCTGTAATAGCAGACTGTATCAATCCTTTCCTTGTTATCTTGCCTCGATCTTTGTGGATATATGAGTCTGTATGAAACACTCACTCTCCAGTCTCTTCAAGCCACGTTGCTGTATGGCTGTGGTGTTGCCATGGTGTTGCTATGAGTGACGGTCATCTGGGATGCCTGGTCCGTCTCTGGAGGCTTTACAGGAAACTGCTTCACCTCGCGATCAGAGAGCTATGCCTGGAACCAGTGGTGGAGAAACACAGTGAGGTGTAGACAGCTAGAAAGAGACAATGAGTTGTTTTTTCATGTCAGGTCAATCAGTGCCACGGTTATACCTGCCTGTTCGAGGCTTAGCCAGAATAGCCTATGACATTGTTCTTGCACATCCATCTGTCTGTCTCTTTATGTTTGTATGTACGTATGTATGTATGTATGTATGTATCGAAGTTTACATACACTTAGGTTGGAGTCATTAAAACTCGTTTTTCAACCACTCCACAAATTTCTTGTTCACAAACTATAGTTTTGGCAAGTCGGTTAGGACATCTACTTTGTGCATGACACAAGTAATTTTCCCAACAATTGTTTACAGACAGATTATTTCACTTATAATTCATTGTATCACAATTCCAGTGGGTTAGAAGTTTGCATACACTAAGTTGACTGTGCCTTTAAACAGCTTGTAAAATTCCAGAAAATTATGTCATGGCTTTAGAAGCTTCTGATAGGCTAATTGACATAATTTGAGTCAATTAGAGGTGTACCTGTGGATGTATTTCAAGGCCTACCTTAAAACTCAGTGCCTCTTTGCTTGACATCATGGGAAAATAAAAAGAAATCAGCAAAGACCTCAGAAAAACAATTGTAGACCTCCACAAGTCTGGTTCATCCTCGGGAGCAATTTCCAAATGCCTGAAGGTACCGCGTTCATCTGTACAAACAATAGTACGCAAGTATTAACACCATGGGACCACGCAGCCGTCCTACTGCTCAGGAAGGTGAAGCGTTCTCTCTCCTAGAGATGAACATACTTTGGTGCGAAAAGTGCAAATCAATCCCAGAACAACAGCAAAGGACCTTGTGAGATGCAGGAGGAAACAGGTACAAAAGTATCTATATCCACAGTAAAACGAGTCCTATATCGACATAACCTGAAAGGCTGCTCATTAAGGAAGACGTCATTGCTCCAAAACCGCCATAAAAAAGCCAGACTATGGTTTGCAACTGCACATGGGGACAAAGATTATACTTTTTGGAGAAATGTCCTCTGGTCTGATGAAACAAAAATAGAACTGTTTGACAGTCGTTATGTTTGGAGGAAAAAGGGGAGGCTTGCAAACCAAAGAACACCGTTCCCAACCGTGAAGCACGGGGGTGGCAGCATCATGTTGTGGGGGTGCTTTGCTGCAGGAGGGACTGGTGCGCTTCACAAAATAGATGGCATCATGAGGAGGGAACATTACGTGGATGTATTGAAGCAACATCTCAAGACGTCAGTCAGGAAGTTAAAGCTTGGTCGCAAATGGGTTTTCCAAATGGACAATGACCCCAAGCATACTTCCAAAGTTGTGGCAAAATGGCTTAAGGACAAAGTCAAGGTATTGGAGTGGCCATCACAAAGCACTGACCTCAAACCTACAGAAAATTAGTGCTTAGGGCTGAACTGAAAAGCGTGTACGAGCAAGGAGGCCTACAAACCTGACTCTATTACACCAGCTCTGTCAGGAGGAATGGGACAAAATTCACCCAACTTATTGTGGGAAGCTTGTGGAAGGCTACCCGAAACGTTTGACCCAAGTTAAACAATTTAAAGGCAATGCTACCAAATACTATGTATGTGTATGTAAACTTCTGACCCACTGGGAATGTGATGAAAGAAATAAAAGCTGAAATAAATAATTCTCTCTACTATTATTCTGACATTTCACATTCTTTAAAAAAGGTGGTGATCCTAACTTGCCTAAGGCAGGGAATTTTTACTAGGATTAAATTGTCAGGAATTGTGAAAAACTGAGTTTAAATGTATTTGGCTAAGGTGTATGTAAACTTCCGACTTCAAGTGTGTGTGTGTGTGTGTGTGTGTGTGTGTGTGTGTGTGTGTGTGTGTGTGTGTGTGTGTGTGTGTGTGTGTGTGTGTGTGTGTGTGTGTGTGTGTGTGTGTTTCCTTGAGGAGCGGCTTGGTCTGTGTGAGTGGTCCAGTGTTCCCCAGCCAGAGAGTGAGGAGAGAGAGAGAGAAAGAAATAGAGTGGGAGAGAGAATGGGAGAGAGAGAGAATGGGAGAGAGAGAGAGAGAGCGGGACAGAGAAAGCGTTACCCACTGAGAATGTCTCTGCTTCCAACTCTTTCTCACTGAGTACAGCCAACTAGGGGAAAGATGTACAGGGGCCTGGGATGGTACATAGTATGTGGTTGGATTGGAGGGCAGAAAATAGCCACAGACGTTGCCAGAGCTTAACCTCCAAGTTACTTTCCATCCTCCATCATGTTTCTAACCACTCAGGAATGATGCTATTCCGTACATTGACAGAATGGGAACACATCAACGATGGACAGCATACATATCTTGCTTTGACAACACATCACTCACACATGCAATGGTATGCACACGCACACACACACACACCATAGTGTACAATAGGTCCCCTGCTGCGCTCGTTATGAATCACTGTATCTAGCTCAATTTCTGCTGTATCCATCCCTAGGGAATGAGAGTTTATCTCAACGGACATAATAATCGTTGCCATGACAGTCAGTCTATCAATAACAAGGGATGATAGATCTTAGCCCTGTTTAAACAGAGATGTTAATCACCATCAATCACAAGGGATGATAGATCTTAGCCCTGTTTAAACAGAGATGTTAATCACCATCAATCACAAGGGATGATAGATCTTAGCCCTGTTTAAACAGAGATGTTAATCACCATCAATCACAAGGGATGATAGATCTTAGCCCTGTTAGAACAGAGATGTTAATCACCATCACTGTTATATTGTCGGTCAGTTCACGCTGAAGAAGATACATCTCCTCTTCCCTCGATGCCCTGAGATTATATACATCATCTGGTGTTTCACTTAACAGGATATAGGTGATCTGATGTGTGTTAACAGGACATAGGTGATGTGATGTGTGTTTACAGGATATAGGTGATTTGATGTGTGTTAACAGGATATAGGTGATTTGATGTGTGTTAACAGGATATAGGTGATTTGATGTGTGTTTACAGGATATAGGTGATGTGATGTGTGTTTACAGGATATAGGTGATTTGATGTGTGTTTACAGGACATAGGTGATGTGTGTTTACAGGATATAGGTGATTTGATGTGTGTTAACAGGATATAGGTGATGTGATGTGTGTTTACAGGACATAGGTGATGTGATGTGTGTTTACAGGATATAGGTGATGTGATGTGTGTTTACAGGACATAGGTGATGTGATGTGTGTTTACAGGATATAGGTGATTTGATGTGTGTTAACAGGATATAGGTGATTTGATGTGTGTTTACAGGACATAGGTGATGTGATGTGTGTTTACAGGATATAGGTGATTTGATGTGTGTTTACAGGATATAGGTGATTTGATGTGTGTTTACAGGATATAGGTGATTTGATGTGTGTTTACAGGATATAGGTGATTTGATGTGTGTTTACAGGATATAGGTGATTTGATGTGTGTTTACAGGATATAGGTGATTTGATGTGTGTTTACAGGATATAGGTGATTTGATGTGTGTTTACAGGATATAGGTGATTTGATGTGTGTTTACAGGATATAGGTGATTTGATATATGTTTACGTGAGCACAAACTGCATAGTCGTAAAGGGGGTTGAGGCCTTGCTGCCAGAATGAAGCTGAATGGACATTATACACTAGCAGGGGCACGTCCAGCATTCACTCTCAATCTTTGCCATTATATATCCCCCAGCCACCCCCCTGTCCTACCAGAACCCCCAAAACACAATTGTTAACCAAAGCAGCTTGTCATGACACGATTTGAATTTGAATGCCTTTTGTATGTTGCTAAATTGAAAGGAACCCAGTACATATTCCAACTGGAACTGTATGCAGAGCGGGAGCAACATTTACCCAGAAGAAGCCCCTGGCACAGCTAATGGATTCAGACGTTGGGGAATTATATAAATAATAAAAAACGATATTGCCGTAAGAAAGCAGCCGTGGCAAGAAGACAGATGAATGGCCAGGGTCGTTCGCGTCAATCACATTTTCTGGGTGTCCGTCGCCTGATTACATTTGGGTCTGGTCTATTTTGTCACACCGCCCTCCCAAACACGCACCACTGCCCCAAGTAATCTGGACAGCCTTTAGATCTGCTGGGGGGCAAAAAGGCGGCAGCCTCCTCCTCCATTTCTCTGTCCTTCTCTTTCCTTAATGGGAGATTTATAATCCTAAATGCAATGAATACATTCAGCTCCTGAATACAAAGAAAACCAGTATTCTCTCCTCTCTGTCTGTCTGTCTGTCTGTCTGTCTGTCTGTCTGTCTGTCTGTCTGTCTGTCTGTCTGTCTGTCTGTCTGTCTGTCTGTCTGTCTGTCTGTCTGTCTGTCTGTCTGTCTGTCTGTCTGTCTGTCTGTCTGTCTGTCTGTCTGTCTGTCTGTCTGTCTGTCTGTCTGTCTGTCTGTCTGTCTGTCTGTCTGTCACTCACTCACTCACTCACTCACTCACTCACTCACTCACTCACTCACTCACTCACTCACTCACTCACTCACTCACTCACTCACTCACTCACTCACTCACTCACTCACTCACTCACTCACTCACTCACTCACTCACTCACTCACTCACTCACTCACTCACTCACTCACTCACTCACTCACTCACTCACTCTCAATTGAAAGGGCTTTATTGGCATGGGAAACATATGTTAACATTGCATAAGCAAGTGAAAAATATTAACAATACAAATTAACAGTAAACATTACACTCAGTAGAAAGAGTTCCAAAGGAATAGACACGTTTCAAATGTTATATTATGTCTAAATACAGTGTTGTAACGATGTGCAAATAGTTAAAGTACAAAAGGGAAAATAAATAAACATAAATATGGGTTGTATTTACAATGGTGTTTGTTCTTCACTGGTTGCCCTTTTCTTGTGGCAACAGGTCACAAATCTTGATGATGTGACGGCAGACTGCGATATTTCACCCAATAGAGGTTTGTTTTTCAAATTCTTTGTGGGTCTGTGTAATCTGAGGGAAATAATGAAAAATAATATGAATAATCAAACTATACTTGTCAAACACCACCATTTGTTTTTTCACCAAGTATGCATTTCAGTCTGTCTTCATCCTTTAGGTTTTCAAGTTCATCGTATTGTTTTATAATTTTAGGCAAGCATTTGTTTCTTACGTCAGAATATCTGTCACAGTTGGACAGAAAATACAGCTCTTTCTGGGAGCAGAATGAGCCCAGGCTGTCCTCTCTGGGCAGCCAGGTTTGCCTGTGATGACCAGTCTATGGCCAGGCTGTGCTTTCTGAGTCTGTACCTAGTCAGTGTTTTCCTCAGTTTCTATCAGTCACAGTGTCCAGATAGTCTGCCACCATGTACTGTCTGTTTAGAGACAAATATCATTGAAGTTCACTTTGATTTTTTTGCGGTTTCTTTCCAATAGTTGAAATATTTTTGTTTGTTCCTATTGATAATTTGGTTGGGCCAGATTTCCTGAGTACTGTCCTGAGGCTTTATGGGTAGTGGGTAGTGAATTGAGTCTCAGAACCAGCTAGCAGAGGGGACTCTTCTCTATGGTCCCCTCTCCCTCTCTCCCCCTCCCTCCCTCTCTAGTCTGTCCCATTAATCTTCTCTGCATTGAGATGAGACAGTACTGCTGAGGGTTGGAGAGAGGCTCGGTAGAAAAGGAACATGAAAGCAGTGTGGTCTCCCATAGGGCCCAGATACAAATATTAGCAAATGAGTGTGTGGTTCTGGATGCTTCCGCTCACCAGAGATTCGTTTTATTAGAATATTCGTACATGCAGTGAGCTTCCTTTCCAGAAACGTTCACCCCAGAGTAAAGATAATTAACATTGATCAACAGGCTGATGCATTTGGAAAGTATTCAGACTCCTTGATTTTTTTTTCAAATGTTGTTATTTTACAGCTTTATTCTAAAATTGATTAAAATAATGTGTTTCCTCGTCAATATAAACACAATACCCCATAATGACATCACAATACCCCATAATGACATCACAATACCCCATAATGACAAAATGAAAACATTTTTTTAGCAAATGTAAATATTTTTTAAAGAATGGAAATGCCTTATTTACATAAGTATTCAGACCCTTTGCTATGAGACTTGAAATTGAGCTCAGGTGCATCCAGTTTCCATTGATCATCCTTGAGAGGTTTTTACAACTTATTGAGTCCATCTGTGGTAAATTCAATTGAATGGACACAATTTGGAAAGGCACACACCTGTCTATATATGGTCCCACAGTTGACAGTGCATGTCAGAGCAAAAACCAAGCCATGAGGTCGAAGGAATTGTCCGTAGAATACAGAGACAGGATTGTGTCGATGCACAGATCTGGGGAAGGGTACCAAAACATTTCTGCAGCATTATAAGGGCCCCAAGAACACAGTGGCCTCCATCATTCTTAAATGGAAGAAGTTTGGAACCACCAAGACTCTTCCTAGTGCTGGCCGTCCGGCCAAACTGAGCAATCGGGGGAGAAGGGCCTTGGTCAGTGAGAGAGATCCTCTGTGGAGATGGGAACCTTCCAGAAGGACAACCATCTCTGCAGCACTCCACCAATCAGGCCTTTATGGTAGAGTGACCAGATGGATGTCACTCCTCAGTAAAAAGGCACATGACAGCCAGCTTGGACTCAGTCCATGAGAAACAAGATTCTCTGCTCTGATGAAACCAAGATTGAACTCTTTGGCCTGAATGCGAAGTGTCACTCATGGAGGAAACCTGGAACCATCCCTGACGTGAAGCATGGTGGTGGCAGCATCATGCTGTGGGGATGTTTTTCAGTGGCACGGACTGGGAGACTAGTCAGGATTGAGGGAAAGAGAGCAAAGTACAGAGAGATCCTTGATGAAAACCTGCTACAGAGCGCTCAGGACCTCAGACTGGGGCAAAGATTCACCTTCCAACAGGACAACAACCCCTAAGCACACAGCCAAGACAACGCAGGAGTGGCTTCGGGTCAAGTCTCTGAATGTTCTTGAGTGGCCAAGCCAGAGCCCGGACTTGAACCTGATCGAACATCTCTGGAGAGACCTGAATATAGCTGTGCAGCAACGCTCCCCATCCAACCTGACAGAGCTTGAGATAATCTGCCAAGAAAATTGGGAGAAACTCCCCAAATACAGGTGCGTCAAGCTTGTAGCATCATACTGAAGAAGACTTGAGGCTGTTATCACTGCAAAAGGTACTTCAACAAAGTACTGAGTAAACAGTCTGAATACTTATGTAAAATGTGATAGTTAAAAAGAAAATGTTTGTATGTATTTTGCAAAAATTTCTAAAAACCTGTTTTTGCTTTGTCATTATGGGGTATTGTGATGTCATTATGGGGTATTGTGATGTCATTATGGGGTATTGTGATGTCATTATGGGGTATTGCGATGTCATTATGGGGTATTGCGATGTCATTATGGGGTATTGCGATGTCATTATGGGGTATTGCGATGTCATTATGGGGTATTGCGATGTCATTATGGGGTATTGCGATGTCATTATGGGGTATTGCGATGTCATTATGGGGTATTGCGATGTCATTATGGGGTATTGCGATGTCATTATGGGGTATTGCGATGTCATTATGGGGTATTGTGATGTCATTATGGGGTATTGTGATGTCATTATGGGGTATTGTAATGTCATTATGGGGTATTGTAATGTCATTATGGGGTATTGTAATGTCATTATGGGGTATTGTAATGTCATTATGGGGTATTGTGATGTCATTATGGGGTATTGTGATGTCATTATGGGGTATTGTAATGTCATTATGAGGTATTGTGATGTCATTATGGGGTATTGTGATGTCATTATGGGGTATTGTGATGTCATTATGGGGTATTGTGAGAGGAAAAAATTATTTAATCCATTTTAGAATAAAGCTGTAATGTAACAAAAGTCAAGGGATCTGAATACTTTCCGAATGCAATGTAGATCTACTATCTTAATTTGATCACTCTGTTGTTGCAGAGAATTTTCCTGTAAACTTGTAGCTTATTCGATTTGCCCTAACAAAAAATGTATAAACCCCAACAAAAATCTCCATGAATTATTATTTCCTGCTGTGATAGCCTGGTCCATTTAACATAGAACACCTGTAAGGGTGCTCTCATCAGCTGTCCTCTGTGTGTCTGTCTGTCTGTTAGTCTGTTAGTCGGTGAGTCTGTGTGTCTGTTAGTCTGTGTTTCTGTTAGTCTGTGTCTGTGTGTATGTGTGTCTGTTAGTCTGTTAGGATGCGTGTCTGTTAGTCTGTTAGTCTGTGTGTCTGTTAGTCTGTTGGTCTGTGTGTCTGTTAGTCGGTGTGTCTGTTAGTCGGTGTGTATGTTAGTCGGTGTCTGTGTGTCTGTGTGTCTGTTGGTCGGTGTCTGTGTGTATGTTAGTCTGTGTGTCTGTTAGTCAGTGAGTCTGTGTGTCTGTGTGTCTGTTAGTCTGTTAGTCGGTGAGTCTGTTAGTTGGTGTGTCTGTGTGTCTGTTAGTCGGTGAGTCTGTGTGTCTGTTAGTCGTTGTGTCTGTTAGTCTGTGTGTCGGTGAGTCTGTGTGTATGTTAGTCGGTGAGTCTGTGTGTCTGTTAGGCGATGTGTATGTGTATCTGTTCGTCTGTTGGTCTGTGTGTCTGTTAGTCGGTGAGTCTGTGTGTCTGTTAGTCGGTGAGTCTGTGTGTCTGTTAGTCGGTGAGTCTGTGTGTCTGTTAGTCGGTGAGTCTGTGTGTCTGTTAGTCGGTGTGTCTGTGTGTCTGTTAGTCGGTGAGTCTGTGTGTCTGTTAGTCGGTGTGTGTGTGTCTGTTAGTCGGTGAGTCTGTGTGTCTGTGAGTATGTGTGTCTGTTAGTCGGTGAGTCTGTGTGTCTGTTAGTCGGTGAGTCTGTGTGTCTGTTAGTCGGTGTGTCTGTGTGTCTGTTAGTCGGTGAGTATGTGTGTCTGTTAGTCGGTGAGTCGGTGTGTCTATTAGTCGGTGAGTCGGTGTGTCTATTAGTCGGTGAGTCTGTGTGTCTGTTAGTCGGTGAGTCAGTGTGTCTGTTGGCCGGTGAGTCTGTGTGTCTGTTGGTCGGTGAGTCGGTGTGTCTGTTAGTCGGTGAGTCGGTGTGTCTATTAGTCGGTGAGTCGGTGTGTCTATTAGTCGGTGAGTCGGTGTGTCTATTAGTCGGTGAGTCGGTGTGTCTATTAGTCGGTGTGTCTGTGTGTCTGTTAGTCGGTGTGTCTGTGTGTCTGTGTGTCTGCTGAGGTCCCTATTTACCTAAATAAATAAAAAAAACTCTCAGCAGTTTCCATTCTGTTCTTTGTGGAATTTTGTTAGTGGAGCAACAGATGATAATAGTTACGTGTTGGTGTAGAGGACAGCTGTAGAGGACAGGTGTAGAGGACAGCTGTAGAGGACAGCTGTAGAGGACAGCTGTAGAGGACAGGTGTAGAGGACAGGTGTAGAGGACAGCTGTAGAGGACAGCTGTAGAGGACAGCTGTAGAGGACAGGTGTAGAGGACAGGTGTAGAGGACAGGTGTAGAGGACAGGTGTAGAGGACAGCTGTAGAGGACAGCTGTAGAGGACAGGTGTAGAGGACAGGTGTAGAGGACAGCTGTAGAGGACAGGTGTAGAGGACAGGTGTAGAGGACAGCTGTAGAAGACAGCTGTAGAGGACAGGTGTAGAGGACAGGTGTAGAGGACAGCTGTAGAGGACAGGTGTAGAGGACAGGTGTAGAGGACAGGTGTAGAGGACAGGTGTAGAGGACAGCTGTAGAGGACAGCTGTAGAGGACAGCTGTAGAGGACAGCTGTAGAGGACAGCTGTAGAGGACAGGTGTAGAGGACAGCTGTAGAGGACAGCTGTAGAGGACAGGTGTAGAGGACAGCTGTAGAGGACAGGTGTAGAGGACAGCTGTAGAGGACAGCTGTAGAGGACAGGTGTAGAGGACAGCTGTAGAGGACAGCTGTAGAGGACAGCTGTAGAGGACAGGTGTAGAGGACAGCTGTAGGGGACAGGTGTAGAGGACAGCTGTAGAGGACAGCTGTAGAGGACAGCTGTAGAGGACAGCTGTAGAGGACAGGTGTAGAGGACAGCTGTAGAGGACAGGTGTAGAGGACAGCTGTAGAGGACAGCTGTAGAGGACAGCTGTAGAGGACAGGTGTAGAGGACAGCTGTAGAGGACAGGTGTAGAGGACAGCTGTAGAGGACAGCTGTAGAGGACAGCTGTAGAGGACAGCTGTAGAGGACAGCTGTAGAGGACAGCTGTAGAGCACAAGTGTATAGGACAGGTGTGGAGGACAGTTGTAGAGTACAGGTGTGGAGGACAGTTGTAGAGTATAGGTGTGGAGGACAGGTGCAGAAGACAGCTGTGGAGGACAGTTGTAGAGTACAGGTGTGGAGGACAGTTGTAGAGTACAGGTGTGGAGGACAGTTGTAGAGTACAGGTGTGGAGGACAGTTGTAGAGTACAGGTGTGGAGGACAGTTGTAGAGTACAGGTGTGGAGGACAGTTGTAGAGTACAGGTGTGGAGGACAGTTGTAAAGTACAGGTGTGGAGGACAGTTGTAGAGTACAGGTGTGGAGGACAGTTGTAGAGTACAGGTGTGGAGGACAGTTGTAGAGTACAGGTGTGGAGGACAGTTGTAGAGTACAGGTGTGGAGGACAGTTGTAGAGTACAGGTGTGGAGGACAGTTGTAGAGTACAGGTGTGGAGGCTAGGAGCCAGAGTCAGCAGACAGGTGTAGAGGCTCAGAGCCAGAGTCAGCAGACAGGTGTAGAGGCTAGGAGCCAGTGGCAGCAGACAGGTGTAGAGGCTCAGAGCCAGTGGCAGCAGACAGGTGTAGAGGCTAGGAGCCAGAGGCAGCAGACAGGTGTAGAGGCTCAGAGCCAGAGGTAGCAGACAGGTGTAGAGGCTCAGAGCCAGAGGCAGCAGACAGGTGTAGAGGCTAGGAGCCAGTGGCAGCAGACAGGTGTAGAGGCTCAGAGCCAGTGGCAGCAGACAGGTGTAGAGGCTAGGAGCCAGAGGCAGCAGACAGGTGTAGAGGCTCAGAGCCAGAGGCAGCAGACAGGTGTAGAGGCTAGGAGCCAGAGGCAGCAGACAGGTGTAGAGGCTCAGAGCCAGAGGCAGCAGACAGATGTAGAGGCTCAAAGCCAGAGGCAGCAGACAGATGTAGAGACTCAGAGCCAGAGGCAGCAGACAGATGTAGAGGCTCAAAGCCAGAGGCAGCAGACAGATGTAGAGACTCAGAGCCAGAGGCAGCAGACAGATGTAGAGGCTCAAAGCCAGAGGCAGCAGACAGATGTAGAGACTCAAAGCCAGAGGCAGCAGACAGATGTAGAGACTCAAAGCCAGAGGCAGCAGACAGATGTAGAGACTCAAAGCCAGAGGCAGCAGACAGATGTAGAGACTCAAAGCCAGAGGCAGCAGACAGGTGTAGAGGCTCAAAGCCAGAGGCAGCAGACAGATGTAGAGACTCAAAGCCAGAGGCAGCAGACAGATGTAGAGGCTCAAAGCCAGAGGCAGCAGACAGATGTAGAGACTCAAAGCCAGAGGCAGCAGACAGGTGTAGAGGCTCAGAGCCAGAGGCAGCAGACAGGTGTAGAGGCTCAGAGCCAGGCAGCAGACAGGTGTAGAGGCTCAAAGCCAGAGGCAGCAGACAGATGTAGAAGCTCAAAGCCAGAGGCAGCAGACAGATGTAGAGGCTCAAAGCCAGAGGCAGCAGACAGATGTAGAGGCTCAGAGCCAGAGGCAGCAGACAGATGTAGAGGCTCAAAGCCAGAGGCAGCAGACAGATGTAGAGACTCAAAGCCAGAGGCAGCAGACAGATGTAGAGGCTCAAAGCCAGAGGCAGCAGACAGATGTAGAGACTCAAAGCCAGAGGCAGCAGACAGGTGTAGAGGCTCAAAGCCAGAGGCAGCAGACAGGTGTAGAGGCTCAAAGCCAGAGGCAGCAGACAGATGTAGAGGCTCAAAGCCAGAGGCAGCAGACAGATGTAGAGACTCAAAGCCAGAGTCAGCAGACAGGTGTAGAGGCTCAGAGCCAGAGGCAGCAGAAAGATGTAGAGGCTCAAAGCCAGAGGCAGCAGACAGATGTAGAGGCTCAAAGCCAGAGGCAGCAGACAGATGTAGAAGCTAGGAGCCAGAGATGGCATCAGAATTACTTAACACTGGAATGGTAGGAGGAGATGGAGGAGGAGGTGGAGGACTGAGGAGGTGGAAGAGGAGGAGGACTGGGGAGGAAGAGGAGGAGGAGGACAATGACTGACGAGGAGGAAGAGGAGGAGGACTGAAGAGGAGGAGGAGGAGGACTGAGGTAGAGGAGGAGAAGGTTGATGTCTGAGGAGGAAGAGGTTCAGTTAAACACATTATATCCTTCACCATATCGAAGGAACGGCTGCTGCCTACTGACCTTGGAGTTAGCTCCTGGAGTTGCTGGTTGATGCTGTTTCCAGGAATCTCCTCAGTCAGAGGGGGAGAATCACTCATCCACCCACTGCCTTTCTCATAACTCTGTGGGGCACGGAGGGCTAAGCGGAAGTATTTGGCAATTGCTGCTACAGAACTATGATGGAACAGGGAGAAGCAAGGCGGAGTGCGGCAAGGCCACTGACAGAATTCAGGAAGAAAGAGAGCATCAAGGCAGAGAGCAGCAAGATAGAGCAGCAAGACAGAGATTAGCAAGAGAGAGAGAGCAGCAAGACAGAGATTAGCAAGAGAGAGAGCAGCAAGACAGAGATTAGCAATAGAGAGAGCAGCAAGACAGAGATTAGCAAGAAAGAGAAAGAGCAGCAAGACAGAGATTAGCAAGAGAGAGAGAGAGCAGCAAGACAGAGATTAGCAAGAGAGAGAGCAGTAAGGCAGAGAGCAGCAATACAGAGAGCAGGTAGGCAGAGAGCAGTAAGACAGAGAGCAGCAAGGCAGAGAGCAGCAAGACAGAGAGCAGCGAGGCAGAGAGGAGCAAGGCAGAGAGCAGCAAGGCAGAGAGCAGCAAGGCAGAGAGCAGCTAGGCAGAGAGCAGCAATACAGAGAGCAGCTAGGCAGAGAGCAGTAAGACAGAGAGCAGCAAGGCAGAGAGCAGCAAGACAGAGAGCAGCTAGGCAGAGAGCAGCTAGGCAGAGAGCAGCTAGGCAGAGAGCAGCTAGGCAGAGAGCAGCTAGGCAGAGAGCAGCTAGGCAGAGAGCAGCAAGGCAGAGAGCAGTTAGGCAGAGAGCAGCAAGACAGAGAGCAGCGAGGCAGAGAGGAGCAAGGCAGAGAGCAGCTAGGCAGAGAGCAGCTAGGCAGAGAGCAGCTAGGCAGAGAGCAGCAAGACAGAGATTAGCGAGGCAGAGAGGAGCAAGGCAGAGAGCAACAATACAGAGAGCAGCAAGGCAGAGAGCAGCAAGGCAGAAAGCAGCTAGGCAGAGAGCAGCTAGGCAGAAAGCAGCAAGACAGAGATTAGCGAGGCAGAGAGCAGCAAGGCAGAGAGCAGCAAGACAGAGATTAGCGAGGCAGAGAGCAGCAAGGCAGAGAGCAGCTAGGCAGAGAGCAGCTAGGCAGAGAGCAGCAAGGCAGAGAGCAGCAAGGCAGAGAGCAGCAAGGCAGATAGTAGCTAGGCAGAGAGCAGCTAGGCAGAGAGCAGCAATACAGAGAGCAGCTGGGCAGAGAGCAGCTAGGCAGAGAGCAGCTAGGCAGAGAGCAGCTAGGCAGAGAGCAGCAATACAGAGAGCAGCAATACAGAGAGCAGCAATACAGAGAGCAGCTAGGCAGAGAGCAGCAATACAGAGAGCAGCTAGGCAGAGAGCAGCAATACAGAGAGCAGCAATACAGAGAGCAGCAATACAGAGAGCAGCTAGGCAGAGAGCAGCAATGCAGATCACTGACTCGTTATTTATTCCTGCTCCGAACAAAGGAGGGAAATAATGGTTTCTCCTGGATGAAAAAAAGACATTAAATTGAGAAAGTGTTTAGTTTTTCTTTGAGTGTTATTTTCTGAGGAACGACGTGGAGAAAAGACGTTCTCACCACTTTGATTGAACCAAAGGTGATGATGTTAAAACAGTCATCAAAATAAAGAGTCGTGCGCTCCATGTGTCATCTCCCAGCAGTTTAATGGGCAGTGGGCAGTCATCCTCACAAGGACATTGCATGCACTGGCAAGTGCCCAGCGATTGTAGGATCCAGGCATGGGTCCCCTATTCACTCCTATGATTGTAGGATCCAGGCATGGGTCCCCTATTCACTCCTATGATTGTAGGATCCAGGCATGGGTCCCCTATTCACTCCCATGATTGTAGGATCGAGGCATGGGTCCCCTATTCACTCCCATGATTGTAGGATCCAGGCATGGGTCCCCTATTCACTCCTATGATTGTAGGATCCAGGCATGGGTCCCCTATTCACTCCCATGATTGTAGGATACAGGCATGGGTCCCCTATTCACTCCTATGATTGTAGGATACAGGCATGGGTCCCCTATTCACGCCCATGATTGTAGGATCCAGGCATGGGTCCCCTATTCACTCCCATGATTGTAGGATCCAGGCATGGGTCCCCTATTCACGCCCATGATTGTAGGATCCAGGCATGGGTCCCCTATTCACTCCTATGATAGTAGGATCCAGGCATGGGTCCCCTATTCACTCCTATGATTGTAGGATCCAGGCATGGGTCCCCTATTCACTCCCATGATAGTAGGATCCAGGCATGGGTCCCCTATTCACGCCCATGATTGTAGGATCCAGGCATGGGTCCCCTATTCACTCCCATGATAGTAAGATCCAGGCATAGGTCCCCTATTCACTCCCATGATAGTAGGATCCAGGCATGGGTCCCCTATTCACTCCCATGATAGTAGGATCCAGGCATGGGTCCCCTATTCACTCCCATGATAGTAGGATCCAGGCATGGGTCCCCTATTCACTCCCATGATAGTAGGATCCAGGCATGGGTCCCCTATTCACTCCTATGATTGTAGGATCCAGGCATGGGTCCCCTATTCACTCCCATGATAGTAGGATCCAGGCATGGGTCCCCTATTCACTCCTATGATTGTAGGATCCAGGCATGGGTCCCCTATTCACTCCCATGATTGTAGGATCCAGGCATGGTTCCCCTATTCACTCCTATGATAGTAGGATCCAGGCATGGGTCCCCTATTCACTCCTATGATTGTAGGATCCAGGCATGGGTCCCCTATTCACTCCCATGATAGTAGGATCCAGGCATGGGTCCCCTATTCACTCCTATGATAGTAGGATCCAGGCATGGGTCCCCTATTCACTCCTATGATTGTAGGATCCAGGCATGGGTCCCCTATTCACTCCCATGATTGTAGGATCCAGGCATGGGTCCCCTATTCACTCCTATGATTGTAGGATCCAGGCATGGGTCCCCTATTCACTCCCATGATTGTAGGATCCAGGCATGGGTCCCATATTCACTCCTATGATTGTAGGATCCAGGCATGGGTCCCCTATTCACTCCTATGATAGTAGGATCCAGGCATGGGTCCCCTATTCACTCCCATGATAGTAGGATCCAGGCATGGGTCCCCTATTCACTCCCATGATAGTAGGATCCAGGCATGGGTCCCCTATTCACTCCCATGATAGTAGGATCCAGGCATGGGTCCCCTATTCACTCCCATGATAGTAGGATCCAGGCATGGGTCCCCTATTCACTCCTATGATTGTAGGATCCAGGCATGGGTCCCCTATTCACTCCCATGATAGTAGGATCCAGGCATGGGTCCCCTATTCACTCCTATGATAGTAGGATCCAGGCATGGGTCCCCTATTCACTCCTATGATTGTAGGATCCAGGCATGGGTCCCCTATTCACTCCCATGATTGTAGGATCCAGGCATGGGTCCCCTATTCACTCCTATGATTGTAGGATCCAGGCATGGGTCCCCTATTCACTCCCATGATTGTAGGATCCAGGCATGGGTCCCATATTCACTCCTATGATTGTAGGATCCAGGCATGGGTCCCCTATTCACTCCTATGATAGTAGGATCCAGGCATGGGTCCCCTATTCACTCCTATGATTGTAGGATCCAGGCATGGGTCCCCTATTCACTCCTATGATAGTAGGATCCAGGCATGGGTCCCCTATTCACTCCTATGATTGTAAGATCCAGGCATGGGTCCCCTATTCACTCCCATGATAGTAGGATCCAGGCATGGGTCCCCTATTCACTCCCATGATAGTAGGATCCAGGCATGGGTCCCCTATTCACTCCCATGATAGTAGGATCCAGGCATGGGTCCCCTATTCACTCCTATGATAGTAGGATCCAGGCATGGGTCCCCTATTCACTCCCATGATTGTAGGATCCAGGCATGGGTCCCCTATTCACTCCTATGATTGTAGGATCCAGGCATGGGTCCCCTATTCACTCCTATGATTGTAGGATCCAGGCATGGGTCCCCTATTCACTCCCGTGATTGTAGGATCCAGGCATGGGTCCCCTATTCACTCCCATGATTGTAGGATCCAGGCATGGGTCCCCTATTCACTCCCGTGATTGTAGGATCCAGGCATGGGTCCCCTATTCACTCCTATGATTGTAGGATCCAGGCATGGGTCCCCTATTCACTCTTATGATTGTAGGATCCAGGCATGGGTCCCCTATTCACTCCTATGATAGTAGGATCCAGGCATGGGTCCCCTATTCACTCCTATGATTGTAGGATCCAGGCATGGGTCCCCTATTCACTCCCATGATTGTAGGATCCAGGCATGGGTCCCCTATTCACTCCTATGATTGTAGGATCCAGGCATGGGTCCCCTATTCACTCCCATGATTGTAGGATCCAGGCATGGGTCCCCTATTCACTCCTATGATTGTAGGATCCAGGCATGGGTCCCCTATTCACTCCCATGATTGTAGGATCCAGGCATGGGTCCCCTATTCACTCCTATGATTGTAGGATCCAGGCATGGGTCCCCTATTCACTCCCATGATTGTAGGATCCAGGCATGGGTCCCCTATTCACTCCCATGATTGTAGGATCCAGGCATGGGTCCCCTATTCACTCCTATGATTGTAGGATCCAGGCATGGGTCCCCTATTCACTCCTATGATTGTAGGATCCAGGCATGGGTCCCCTATTCACTCCTATGATTGTAGGATCCAGGCATGGGTCCCCTATTCACTCCTATGATTGTAGGATCCAGGCATGGGTCCCCTATTCACTCCTATGATTGTAGGATCCAGGCATGGGTCCCCTATTCACTCCTATGATTGTAGGATCCAGGCATGGGTCCCCTATTCACTCCTATGATTGTAGGATCCAGGCATGGGTCCCCTATTCACTCCCATGATTGTAGGATCCAGGCATGGGTCCCCTATTCACTCCCATGATTGTAGGATCCAGGCATGGGTCCCCTATTCACTCCCATGATTGTAGGATCCAGGCATGGGTCCCCTATTCACTCCCGTGATTGTAGGATCCAGGCATGGGTCCCCTATTCACTCCCGTGATTGTAGGATCCAGGCATGGGTCCCCTATTCACTCCCGTGATTGTAGGATCCAGGCATGGGTCCCCTATTCACTCCTATGATTGTAGGATCCAGGCATGGGTCCCCTATTCACTCCTATGATTGTAGGATCCAGGCATGGGTCCCCTATTCACTCCTATGATTGTAGGATCCAGGCATGGGTCCCCTATTCACTCCCATGATTGTAGGATCCAGGCATGGGTCCCCTATTCACTCCCGTGATTGTAGGATCCAGGCATGGGTCCCCTATTCACTCCCGTGATTGTAGGATCCAGGCATGGGTCCCCTATTCACTCCTATGATTGTAGGATCCAGGCATGGGTCCCCTATTCACTCCTATGATTGTAGGATCCAGGCATGGGTCCCCTATTCACTCCTATGATAGTAGGATCCAGGCATGGGTCCCCTATTCACTCCTATGATTGTAGGATCCAGGCATGGGTCCCCTATTCACTCCCATGATTGTAGGATCCAGGCATGGGTCCCCTATTCACTCCCATGATTGTAGGATCCAGGCATGGGTCCCCTATTCACTCCCATGATTGTAGGATCCAGGCATGGGTCCCCTATTCACTCCCATAATTGTAGGATCCAGGCATGGGTCCCCTATTCACTCCCATGATTGTAGGATCCAGGCATGGGTCCCCTATTCACTCCTATGATTGTAGGATCCAGGCATGGGTCCCCTATTCACTCCTATGATTGTAGGATCCAGGCATGGGTCCCCTATTCACTCCCATGATTGTAGGATCCAGGCATGGGTCCCCTATTCACTCCCATGATTGTAGGATCCAGGCATGGGTCCCCTATTCACTCCCATGATTGTAGGATCCAGGCATGGGTCCCCTATTCACTCCCATGATTGTAGGATCCAGGCATGGGTCCCCTATTCACTCCCGTGATTGTAGGATCCAGGCATGGGTCCCCTATTCACTCCTATGATTGTGGGATCCAAGCATGGGTCCCCTATTCACTCCTGTGATTGTAGGATCCAGGCATGGGTCCCCTATTCACTCCTATGATTGTAGGATCCAGGCATGGGTCCCCTATTCACTCCTATGATTGTAGGATCCAGGCATGGGTCCCCTATTCACTCCCATGATTGTAGGATCCAGGCATGGGTCCCCTATTCACTCCTATGATTGTAGGATCCAGGCATGGGTCCCCTATTCACTCCCATGATTGTAGGATCCAGGCATGGGTCCCCTATTCACTCCTATGATTGTAGGATCCAGGCATGGGTCCCCTATTGCCCATGATTGTAGGATCCAGGCATGGGTCCCCTATTCACTCCCATGATTGTAGGATCCAGGCATGGGTCCCCTATTCACTCCTATGATTGTAGGATCCAGGCATGGGTCCCCTATTCACTCCTATGATTGTAGGATCCAGGCATGGGTCCCCTATTCACTCCTATGATTGTAGGATCCAGGCATGGGTCCCCTATTCACTCCTATGATTGTAGGATCCAGGCATGGGTCCCCTATTCACTCCCATGATTGTAGGATCCAGGCATGGGTCCCCTATTCACTCCTATGATTGTAGGATCCAGGCATGGGTCCCCTATTCACTCCTATGATTGTAGGATCCAGGCATGGGTCCCCTATTCACTCCTATGATTGTAGGATCCAGGCATGGGTCCCCTATTCACTCCTATGATTGTAGGATCCAGGCATGGGTCCCCTATTCACTCCCATGATTGTAGGATCCAGGCATGGGTCCCCTATTCACTTCTATGATTGTAGGATCCAGGCATGGGTCCCCTATTCACTCCCATGATTGTAGGATCCAGGCATGGGTCCCCTATTCACTCCTATGATTGTAGGATCCAGGCATGGGTCCCCTATTCACTCCCATGATTGTAGGATCCAGGCATGGGTCCCCTATTCACTCCTATGATTGTAGGATCCAGGCATGGGTCCCCTATTCACTCCTATGATTGTAGGATCCAGGCATGGGTCCCCTATTCACGCCCATGGAATAAATGTTTTATCTACTGCGCAAAGAAACCACGAGAGAGGGAGAAGGAGAGTACAAAATGCTGGTAAATCTTGAAAACGTTTGAGTTTATTAGCTATTAATATAAGGCCTTCTAGCACCACTAGACAGATGTACAGGCTTGTTACTAGATGGGTGAGTTGTGTGTTTTCTTTCTTGTGGAGAAATGTTTTTGCGGTATTCAGAGATTTCCTGAATCCACAATTAGGGTGACATGGTGGCCTCAGTAAGCTGATTGTTTTGCGCTTAGCGATAGCTACAGATGTAGGATCTTAATTTGATCACTCTTTTGTTGGTAAGAATTTTCATGTGCTGCAGGAAATGCAGAGGAGATTTTTGATGTACATACGTTCACTGAAAACCTGCACTAACACACGGTTATCTTAACAGTTCGTGTGGCTAAACCACCGATTAAGCAACGTCACGGACTCAACGTTCAAATCATGTCGCTACATGATTATTTTGTTATGGCGATTATGATCTTACATCTGTAGCTAAGATTATATGGTGGAGCAATGTTCCCTGTCTGTGGTCGCTGTAGCTGTACAGGCTTGTTGCTCAATATCTGCCATTACAAATCATTAGTACAGAGTTAAAGCTTACTTCTTAATCCTCGACAGGCCCTCGACTCGCACCACATCCTCGCTGTGTTCACACTGGCGAGGCAACAAACTGGCTCCCACACATTTTAGAGGCCACCTCGAATACACCCAAAGATGCAGAAGATAATGAATTGTTTTGAGTTAAAGTGCGCTGCTGCACATGGGGTCACAAAGGCCTTGACCTATGAGCTAAACCAACTCTACTTCACTGGATTCTGGGTCTGGGAACTGTCTCTAATCTCTAGTCTAGAAACCCAATCATGGGATCGAGACTGAACAATAAACAAAGAAACATTAACGTGGCGGAAAGATGTTTATCGCTAACAAACGAGTCCCCGGTGACAGCAGCAATGCCTTATC
>NC_092102.1:43896015-43911015 GCF_045679555.1 Salvelinus alpinus | reverse complement strand
AACAATGACAGGCCTTTTTCTACCTCAGAAGGGAAGCTCTCCACTCTGTCCGTCTCCCCTCTACACGTTGTGGTACATTTTAGATGTCTGAAGTTCACTTGTTTGCCTCCTGTTTTTTTGTATTGGATGCCTTTTCACCGGCCCCGTTAATTACCTGCGTTGTCACTATCTGTAAGGGATGAACCCATTTTCACTGTTCATTTAGTTTCAGTAGACACTGTCCTCTCCTACTCAATCTATCAGACTGCCCCTGATTCTGCAGTACATCACAGCATTCCCATTGGCTGAAACTTTTCCAATTAGAAAATTAAGAGAAATGGGCAGAAAGAGTAGCACCATTGATTACCTGTGTTTGATTCCTCTAGATATCCATCAAAGTGGTCACAAAATTTTATAAACTGGGTGGTTCGAGCCCTGAATGCTGATTGGCTGACAGCTGTGGTATATCAGACCGTATACCACGGGTATGACAAAACGTTTATTTTTTACTGCTCTAATTACGTTGGTAACCACTTTATAATAGCAATAAGGCATCTCGGGGGGGGGGGGCACTCCGTGTTGTATTGTGTTGTGTTGTGCCTTTAGAACAGCCCTTAGCCGTGGTATATTAGCCATATACCACACCTCCTCAAGCTTTATTGGTTAAATGTCTAACTGAATCCTTTAATGACATCAGAACAATAGAACAGCTGATGATGATTATATAAAAGGTGCTCGATGACATCACAGAATTAAATTCATTTTAGATTTGATCTGAAACACATACATCTCCTGTGTGCTCAGTAATGACATGCAATACAGGAGGACCCAGAGAGTAATGACACGCAATACAGGAGGACCCAGAGAGTAATGACACGCAATACAGGAAGACCCAGAGAGTAATGACACACAATACAGGAGGACCCAGAGAGTAATGACACACAATACAGGAGGACCCAGAGAGTAATGACACGCAATACAGGAGGACCCAGAGAGTAATGACATGCAATACAGGAGGACCCAGAGAGTAATGACACGCAATACAGGAGGACCCAGAGAGTAATGACACACAATACAGGAGGACCCAGAGAGTAATGACACGCAATACAGGAGGACCCAGAGAGTAATGACATGCAATACAGGAGGACCCAGAGAGTAATGACACGCAATACAGGAGGACCCAGAGAGTAATGACATGCAATACAGGAGGACCCAGATAGTAATGACACGCAATACAGGAGGGACAACTGTAGGGAGGGGGAGAGAGGGAGATTGAGAGAGAGAGAGAGGGATGGAGAGAGAGAGAGAGAGAGAGAGAGAGAGAGAGAGAGAGAGAGAGAGAGAGAGAGAGAGAGAGAGAGAGAGAGAGAGAGAGAGAGAGAGAGAGAGAGAGAGAGAGAGAGAGAGAGAGAGAGAGAGAGAGAGAGAGAGAGAGAGAGAGAGAGAGAGAGAGAGAGAGATGGATGGATGGAGAGAGAGATGTAAAGAGAGGGAGAGAGAGAGGGACGGAGAGAGAGAGATGGAGAGAGAGAGAGGGAGAGGGATGGAGGGAGAGAGAGAGAAAGAGAGGAATGGAGGGAGAGAGGGAGAGAGAGAGAGAGAGAGAGGGAGAGAGACAGAGACAGAGAGAGTCTAGCAAACTAGAATGCTATTTGGCCCTAAACAGAGAGTACACAGTGGCAGAATACCTGACCACTGTGACTGACCTAAACTTAAGGAAAGCTTTGACTATGTACAGACTCATTGAGCATCGCCTTGCTATTGAGAAAGGCCGTCGTAGAGAAGACAGGCTATGTGCACACTGCCCACAAAATGAGGTGGAAACTGATCTGCACTTCCTAACCTCCTGCCCAATGTATGACCATATTAGAGAGACATATTTCCCTCAGATTACACAGATCCACAAAGAATTTGAAAACAAACCGATTTTGATAAACTCCCATATCAACTGGGTCGAAACATCACAGTGTGCCATCACAGCAGCAAAATGTGTGACCTGTTACCACAAGAAAAAGACAAGCACATCAGTACAACGCAGTGCATATACATAATATGACATTTGTAATGCCTTTTTTTATTTTGGAACTCCTGTGAGTGTAATGTTTACTGTCAATATGTATTGTTTGTTTCTCTTTTGTTTATTATCTACTTCACCTGCTTTGGCAAAATTAACATACAGTTGAAGTCAGAAGTTTACATACACTTAGGTTGGAGTCATTAAAACTCGTTTTTCAACCACTCCACAAATTTCTTGTTAACAAACTACAGTTTTGGCAAGTCGGACATCTACTTTGTGCATGACACAAGGAATTTTTCCAACAATTGTTTACAGACAGATTATTTCACTTATAATTCACTGTATCACAATTCCAGTGGGTCAGAAGTTTACATACACTAAGTTGACTGTCTTTTAAAATCTTGGAAAATTCCAGAAAATGATGTCATGGCTTTAGAAGCTTCTGATAGGCTAATTGACATAATTTGAGTCAATTGGAGGTGTACCTGTGGATGTTTTTCAAGGTCTACCTTCAAACTCAGTGCCTCTTTGCTTGACATCATGGGAAAATCAAAAGAAATCAGCCAAGACCTCAGAAAACAATTGTAGACCTCCACAAGTCTGGTTCATCCTTGGGAGCAATTTCCAAACGCCTGAAGGTACCACGTTCATCTGTACAACAATAGTAAGCAAGTATAAACACCATGGGACCACGTAGCTGTCATACCGCTCAGGAAGTAGACGCGTTCTGTCTCCTAGAGATGAACGTACTTTGGTGCGAAAAGTGCAAATCAATCTCAAAACAACAGCAAAGGACCTTGTGAAGATGCTGGAGGAAACAGGTACAAAAGTATTTATATCCACAGTAAAACGAGTCCTATATCGACATAACCTGAAAGGCTGCTCATTAAGGAAGACGTCATTGCTCCAAAACCACCATAAAAAAGCCAGACTACGGTTTGCAACTGCACATGGGGACAAAGATTATACTTTTTGGAGAATTGTCCTCTGTTCTGATGAAACAAAAATAGAACTGTTTGGCCATAATGACCATCGTTATGTTTGGAGGAAAAAGGGGAGGCTTGCAAATCGAGGAAACACCATCCCAACCGTGAAGCACAGGGGTGGCAGCATCATGTTGTGTGGGTGGTTTGCTGCTGGAGGGACTTGTGCTCTTCACAAAATAGATGGCATAATGAGGAAAGAAAATTGTGTGGATATACTGAAGAAACATCTCAAGACATCAGTCAGGAAGTTAAAGTTTGGTCGCAAATGGGTCTTCCAAATGGACAATGACCCCAAGCATACTTCCAAAGTTGTGGCAAAATGGATTAAGGACAACAAAGTCAAGGTATTGGAGTTGCCATCACAAAGCCCTGACCTCAATCCCATAGAAAACGTGTGGGAAGAACTGAAAAAACATGTGCGAGCAAGGTTGCCTACAAACCTGACTCAGTTACACCAGCTCTGTCAAGAGGAATAAGTCAAAATTCACCCAACTTATTGTGGGAAGCTTTTGGAAGGCTACCCGAAACATTTGACCCAAGTTAAACAATTTAAAGGCAATGCTACCAAATACTAATTGAGTGTATGTAAACTTCTGACCCACTGGGAATGTGATGAAAGAAATAAAAGCTGAAATAAATCATTCTCTCTACTATTACTCTGACATTTCACATTCTTAACATAAAGTGGTGATCCTAATTGACCTAAGACAGGGAATTTTTACTCAGATTAAATGTCAGGAATTGTGAAAAACTGAGTTTAAATGTATTTGGCTAAGGTGTATGTAAACTTCCGACTTCAACTGTATGTTCTCCATGCCAATAAGGTCCCTTGAATGAGAGAGAGAGATAGAGAGAGAGAGAGAGTTCTGAATCCCGTCGTCTCTGTGGAGCCCAGATGGGGTCAGTGTCTCTGGTGTAGTAGTGCTCTCTGTAACAGACTCTGTATCCCCAGCCCAGAGCCCACTGGAGAGAGGACAGCACAGGGAGAGACAGGGAGAGGAGCAGGGAGAAGAGCAGGGAGAGGAGCAGGGAGAGGAGCAGGGAGAAGAGCAGGGAGAAGAGCAGGGAGAGGAACAGGGAGAGGAGCAGGGAGAGGAGCAGGGAGAGGAGCAGGGAGAGGAGCAGGGAGAGGAGCAGGGAGAGGAGCAGGGAGAAGAGCAGGGAGAGGAGCAGGGAGAGGAGCATGGAGAGGAGCAGGGAGAGGAGCAGGGAGAAGAGCAGGGAGAGGAGCAGGGAGAAGAGCAGGGAGAGGAGCAGGGAGAGGAGCCGGGAGAGGAGCAGGGAGAGGAACAGGGAGAGGAGCAGGGAGAAGAGCAGGGAGAAGAGCAGGGAGAGGAACAGGGAGAGGAGCAGGGAGAGGAGCAGGGAGAAGAGCAGGGAGAAGAGCAGGGAGAAGAGCAGGGAGAAGAGCAGGGAGAGGAGCAGGGAGAGGAGCAGGGAGAGGAGCAGGGAGAAGAGCAGGGAGAGGAGCAGGGAGGCCTAAATTGAAAACAGCAGTCCCCAAGGTTAGAGCATATCAATCCTGCTATACTGGATGTCTGGGAAGAGAAGAAGAGGAAGTAAAGCAGAATGAACAGAGCTGTGAAGGAGAGCAAGTTGGGAAGAGGGAGGGAGTGAGAGGTGGGAGGGAGGCAGCGCAGAGAGAAAGAAAGAGAGAGGGGGGGGGAGAGGGAGTGCAGTGAGTGAGAGAGAGCACAGAGAGAGAAAGAGAGAGAACACAGAGAGAGAGAGAGGGGAGAGAGAGAGAGGGAGAGCGAGAGCACAGAGAGAGGGAGAGCACACAGAGAGAGAGAGAGGGGAGAGAGAGAGGGAGAGCACACAGAGAGAGAGAGAGGGGAGAGAGAGAGAGGGAGAGCGAGAGCACAGAGAGAGGGAGAGCACACAGAGAGAGAAGGGGAGAGCTCAGTAGAGCTCGAAAACGAACGCAAGAGTAGAAAGGAGCTCCGATAGTGAGACGGGCCGGGAGAGAAAGCAGCAGAGAGAAAGCAGCAGAGAGAGAGCAGCAGAGAGAGAGCAGCAGAGAGAGAGCAGCAGAGAGAGAGATAATAAACCCGGCGACAGAGAGACAGTTCAGTAGTGCTGCCATCAGGAATTACAACACTGCCATGCAACCTTAGTGCGGGTGGATGATTTGGGGCTGTCGTTGGATGCCAGACCGTGCCGTGCAGTCAGAGTCCTGGGCATCACTGCAATGAGGTAGGGCTGCAGAGGGAAAGGGAGCAGGACTGTCTGGGTTAGTGGGTAGATGAAACACTGTCTGCAGGGATGTGTGACGGAAATATACACGTTCCTCTAGTTTAATTTATCCTACATGCAGGATATTTATAGGTTTTCAGTTGATACGAGAGTGAAGTTATAGTCTGCTTTATTCTGCTTCATACAGTAGCTAATATTCTCCTGTACGGTCAGAGGAACTATTCTCCTGTACGGTCAGAGGAACTATCCTCCTGTACGGTCAGAGGAACTATCCTCCTGTACGGTCAGAGGAACTATCCTCCTGTACGGTCAGAGGAACTATTCTCCTGTACGGTCAGAGGAGCTGGACTCCTGTACGGTCAGAGGAACTATCCTCCTGTACGGTCAGAGGAACTATCCTCCTGTACGGTCAGAGGAACTATCCTCCTGTAGGGTCAGAGGAACTATCCTCCTGTACGGTCAGAGGAACTATCCTCCTGTACGGTCAGAGGAACTATCCTCCTGTACGGTCAGAGGAACTATCCTCCTTTAGGGTCAGAGGAACTATCCTCCTGTACGGTCAGAGGAACTATTCTCCTGTACGGTCAGAGGAACTATCCTCCTGTAGGGTCAGAGGAACTATCCTCCTGTAGGGTCAGAGGAACTATTCTCCTGTACGGTCAGAGGAACTATTCTCCTGTACGGTCAGAGGAGCTGGACTCCTGTAGGGTCAGAGGAACTATTCTCCTGTACGGTCAGAGGAACTATTCTCCTGTACGGTCAGAGGAGCTGGACTCCTGTAGGGTCAGAGGAACTATTCTCCTGTACGGTCAGAGGACCTATTCTCCTGTACGGTCAGAGGAACTATTCTCCTCTACGGTCAGAGGAACTATTCTCCTGTACGGTCAGAGGACCTATTCTCCTGTACGGTCAGAGGAACTATCCTCCTGTACGGTCAGAGGAACTATTCTCCTGTACGGTCAGAGGAACTATCCTCCTTTAGGGTCAGAGGAACTATCCTCCTGTACGGTCAGAGGAACTATTCTCCTGTACGGTCAGAGGAACTATCCTCCTGTACGGTCAGAGGAACTATCCTCCTGTACGGTCAGAGGAACTATCCTCCTGTAGGGTCAGAGGAACTATCCTCCGGTGTGTGTAGAGGTGTAGAGGTGTAGAGGTGTAGGGGTGTGGAGGTGTGGAGGTGTGGAGGTGTGGAGGTGTAGAGGTGTAGAGGTGTAGAGGTGTAGAGGTGTAGGGGTGTAGAGGTGTAGAGGTGTAGAGGTGTAGAGATGTGTAGAGGTGTAGAGGTGGAGGGTTGTAGAGGTGTAGGATTGTGGAGGTGTAGGGGTGTGTGTAGGGGTGTAGGGTTGTAGAGGTGTAGAGGTGTAGGAGTGTGTAGGGATGTGTCGGTTTAGAGGTGTGTGGATGGGGTAAAGGGGAGTGTGCTTGGGGTGTAGGGGTGTGTGTAGTGGTGTAGGGTGTGTATTTCAAAAAGGTTTTACGGCGAAAGCATACCATGCGATTATCTGAGGACAGCGCCCCACATCAACATACTTTTCAAACCAGCACAGGCGTCACAAAATCCCAAATAACGATAATATAAATCACTTACCTTTGAAGATCTTCCTCTGTTTGCAATCCCAAGGGTCACAGCTACACAATGAATGGTTGTTTTGTTCTATAAAGTCCTTATTTATATCTACTAAAGTCAGTTTAGGTGGAGCCTTTGATTTCAGTAATCCACTCGTTCAACATGCAGACAAACAAATCCAGAAAGTTACCGGTAAAGTTTGTCCAAACAAGTCAAACGATGTTTCTAATTTATCCTGAGGTACTGTAATATCTAAATAAACTATACAATTTAAGACGGAGAATAGAATGACAGGATTACTACAGACTGGTTTATATTGATCAATATGACATGACAGTATTACTACAGACTGGTTTATATTGATCAATATGACATGACAGGATTACTACAGACTGGTTTATATTGGTCAATACGACATGACAGGATTACTACAGACTGGTTTATATTGATCAATACGACATGCCAGGATTACTACAGACTGGTTTATATTGATCAGTATGACATGACAGGATTACTACAGACTGGTTTATATTGATCAATACGACATGACAGGATTACTACAGACTGGTTTATATTGATCAATATGACATGACAGGATTACTACAGACTGGTTTATATTGATCAATATGACATGACAGGATTACTACAGACTGGTTTATATTGATCAATATGACATGACAGTATTACTACAGACTGGTTTATATTGATCAATATGACATGACAGTATTACTACAGACTGGTTTATATTGATCAATATGACATGACAGGATTACTACAGACTGGTTTATATTGGTCAATACGACATGACAGGATTACTACAGACTGGTTTATATTGATCAATATGACATGACAGTATTACTACAGACTGGTTTATATTGATCAATATGACATGACAGGATTACTACAGACTGGTTTATATTGATCAATATGACATGACAGGATTACTACAGACTGGTTTATATTGGTCAATACGACATGACAGGATTACTACAGACTGGTTCATATTGATCAATACGACATGACAGGATTACTACAGACTTGTTTATATTGATCAATATGACATGACAGTATTACTACAGACTGGTTTATATTGATCAATATGACATGACAGGATTACTACAGACTGGTTTATATTGATCAATATGACATGACAGGATTACTACAGACTGGTTTATATTGATCAATACGACATGACAGGATTACTACAGACTGGTTTATATTGATCAGTATGACATGACAGGATTACTACAGACTGGTTTATATTGATCAATACGACATGACAGGATTACTACAGACTGGTTTATATTGATCAATACGACATGACAGGATTACTACAGACTGGTTTATATTGATCAATATGACATGACAGGATTACTACAGACTGGTTTATATTGATCAATATGACATGACAGGATTACTACAGACTGGTTTATATTGATCAATACGACATGACAGGATTACTACAGACTGGTTCATATTGATCAATATGACATGACAGGATTACTACAGACTGGTTTATATTGATCAATACGACATGACAGGATTACTACAGACTGGTTTATATTGATCAATATGACATGACAGGATTACTACAGACTGGTTTATATTGATCAATACGACATGACAGGATTACTACAGACTGGTTTATATTGATCAATATGACATGACAGGATTACTACAGACTGGTTTATATTGATCAATATGACATGACAGGATTACTACAGACTGGTTTATATTGATCAATATGACATGATTACTACAGACTGGTTTATATTGATCAATATGACATGACAGGATTACTACAGACTGGTTTATATTGATCAATATGACATGACAGGATTACTACAGACTGGTTTATATTGATCAATACGACATGACAGGATTACTACAGACTGGTTTATATTGGTCAATATGACATGACAGGATTACTACAGACTGGTTTATATTGATCAATACGACATGACAGGATTACTACAGACTGGTTTATATTGATCAATATGACATGACAGGATTACTACAGACTGGTTTATATTGATCAATACGACATGACAGGATTACTACAGACTGGTTTATATTGATCAATACGACATGACAGGATTACTACAGACTGGTTTATATTGATCAATACGACATGACAGGATTACTACAGACTGGTTTATATTGATCAATACGACATGACAGGATTACTACAGACTGGTTTATATTGGTCAATACGACATGACAGGATTACTACAGACTGGTTTATATTGATCAATACGACATGGAAATAATAATCTTACACATATTGTGTTACTTTGTGGATTTGGGAGTGTGTGTGTGTGTGTGTGTGTGTGTGTGTGTGTGTGTGTGTGTGTGTGTGTGTGTGTGTGTGTGTGTGTGTGTGTGTGTGTGTGTGTGTGTGTGTGTGTGTGTGTGTGTGTGTGACGCAAGGTTGGGGGTCAATGTGTGCGTGTGTGTGTGAGACGCGAGATGGAGTGTGTGTGTCTGTTTGTAGGGCGAGGTGGGGGGTGCGTGTTTGTTTGTAGGGCGAGGTGGGGGGTGCGTGTAATCTCAGTATGCTCTCAGTGTGAATAGTGTCTTGGCTGTGAAGGTTCTTCCACCACCGCGAGTTGTGTGTCTGCGTGCGTGCGTGCGTGTGTGTGTGTGTGTGTCTGCGTGTGTGTGTGTGTGTGTGTGTCTGCGTGTGTGTCTGCGTGTGTGTGTGTGTGTGTGTGTGTGTGTGTGAGAGCATGTGTTCCGTCTCTGACAGCCATTTTGGTCCTTTATTCCTCTCTGTGTCTTTTGTAATGGTTCTCTACAGGGTGCGCCCAGCACTCTAGCAGATTACCCAGAAATCAAAGAGCAGGAAGGGGGCTAAACTATTTAAGACTTTTCTACAGAAACCAGAGCCAATGACATCCCCCTGTTTTGCAATTGAAAGAAGGGATTGAAATGACTTGACGGAAGTGAGAGAACAACTTGTCGTGTTCATAATAAATAAATCGCATTCAAACCTAATTATCCTTTAATACCAGATCAACCACACTTCTTTTGAAGCTTACACTCTCTTTTACTGTGTGAATCCAGTAAATAATTGGGCCAATAAACCTTACATGAAATATCATTTATTTTGGTATATTAAAATTAATTTCTCACAGTTATTACATTATTATTATAATATGTTTTTAATATACATTTGAAAATGTGTAAAAAATATTAAGAACACCTTCCTAACATTGAGTTGCACCCGCCCCCCCCCCCCTTTTTTTTGCCCTCATAACAACCTAAATTTGTCAGGGCGTGGACAAGGTGTTGAAAGTGTTCCACAGGGATGCTGGCCCATGCTGGCTCCAATGCTTCCCACAGTTGTGTCAAGTTGGCTGGATGTCCTTTGGGTGGTGGACCCACCTTGACACCTACGGGAAACTGTTAAGGGTGAAAAAGCCAGCAGCATTGCAGTTCTTGACACACTCAACCCGGTGCGCCTGGTCCCTATTACCATACCCTGGTTAAAGCCACTTCAATCTTTAGTCTTGTCCAGTCACCCTCTGAATGGCACACATACACAAACCATGTCTCAATTGTCACAAGGCTTAAATCTCAAGTCTTCTCCCCTTCATCTACGCTGATTGAAGTGGATTTAACATGTGACATCAATAAGGGATCATAGCTTTCACCTGGATTCTATCCTATTCTACAGTATCTTATTCTATGCCGCTCTGACATTGCTCATCTAAATATGTCTATATTCTAATTTTATTCCTTTACTTTAGATTGTGTGTATTGTCAGATATTACTTTGTTAGATATTACTGAACTGTTGGAGCTAGAAACACAAGCATTTTGCTACTCCCGTTATAACATCTGCTAAACACGTGGACAGTATGTGACAAATACAATTTGATTTGATTTAGATGTTTGATTTAGATTTGATTCACCTGGTCAGTCTGTTAGGGAATGAGTGTTCATAATGTGTTGTATACTCAGGGTACCTTTGTGAATGTGTTACTGTGTAATTGTACATCGCGCTGGATGTTTTGTGTGACAGCATGTTCCTCTAGCTAACAGGCTGTATAATTCAGTGATATGCTGTAAATGGGACTAAGCTGTTCTGACGCTCCCGTCACTTCTGTGACGCACGCTGGTGCAGAGATACAACCTGATTGGAATACTGTATGAACAGATTACTAATAACTAGGTTTAAATGGATTAGAGCTCTACGTTTTAAATTCATCATCTCAATTAGGCACGAAGCAAAATAAATATATATATTTCAAAGTCAAATGTCAAAATTCATTGTAGTTGGTTTTAATATTGTGACTATAATCACATAACACCTGGTTTTGGAACTGTTGTCTGTTTAGTATTGGTGTTTCGGAGACAGCAGAAATGCTGTGAGAGGACGGGGAGGTACAGAGAGAGAGATGTGCATGTCGTTATGATTCTGTAGCCTGTTCTCCATGTGAGGTGTGAGTGACCGTGTAGCGTCTCCCTTCCCATGCAGGGGAGTGGGGTGAATCTAATGGCTTCAACATTCACACACACAGAGAGAGACACATACACAGCCCAGGGACCACGCCAGAGGGGACTCGTTACTGCTCCGGTGGCAACCAGGGTTGCCGTGGTGACACGCTGGGGGGCAGATGGTCTCCATGGCTGCTTTCTGTATTCTTACACTCCCTGTGACTGATCTAGTACATCAGCCCTGAATCTCATTGGTTCACTGACGCTCCTTTAGGGCTGTGGTACTTTGCAGTTGTCGAGAGCGTTTAGCTTCCTCTCTGTCACCGTCATATGTACGTAAACAGGGGTGTACCAAGGTAACCTGCCTAAATGACTACCGACCCGTAGCACTCATGTCTGTAGCCATGAAGTGCTTTGAAAGGCTGGTCATGGTTCACATCAACACCATTATCCCAGATACTCTAGACCCACCTCAATTTGCATACCGCACCAACAGATCCACAGATGATGCAATCTCTATTGCACTCCACACTGCCCTTTCACACCTGGACAAAAGGGAAACCTATGTGAGAATGCCATTCATTGACTACAGCTCAGCGTTCAACACCATAGTGCCCTCAAAGCTCATCAATAAGCTAAGAACCCTGGGACTAAACACCTCCCTCTGCAACTGGATCCTGGACTTCCTGACGGGACGCCCCCAGGTGATAAAGGTAGGTAACAACACATCCGCCACGCTGATCCTCAACACAGGGGCCCCTCAGGCGTGCGTGCTCAGCCCCGTCCTGTACTCCCTGTTCACTCATGACTGCACGGACATGCACGACTCCAACACCATCATTAAGATTGCCAATGACACAACAGTGGTAGGCCTGATCCCTGACAACGACGAGACAGCCTATAGGGAGGAGGTCAGAGACCTGGCCGTGTGGTGCCAGGACAACAACCAACGTGATCAAGATAAAGGAGATGATTGTGGACTACAGGAAAAAGAGGCCCAGGCATGCCCCCATTCTCATCGACAGGGCTGTAGTGGAGCAGGTTGAGAGCTTCAAGTTCCTTGGTGTCCACATCACCAACAAACTAACATGGTCCAAGTACACCAAGACAGTCATGAAGCGGGCATGAAAAAACATATTCCCCCTCAGGAGACTGAAAAGATTTGGCATGGGTCCTCAGATCCTCAAAAGGTTCTACAGCTGCACCATTGAGAGCATCCTGACTGGTTGATTCACTGCCTGGTATGGCAACTGCTCGGCCTCCGACTGCAAGGCACTTCAGAGCGTAGTGCGAACGGCCCAGTACATCACTGGGGCTAACCTTCCTGCCATCCAGGACCTCTATACCAGGCGGTGTCAGAGGAAGGCCCTAAAAATTGTCAAAGACTCCAGCCACCCTAGTCATAGACTGTTCTCTCTGCTACCGCACGGCAAGCGGTACCGAAGCGCCAAGTCGAGGTCCAAGAGGCTTCTAAACAGCTTCTACCCCCAAGCCATAAGACTCCTGAACATCTAGTCAAATGGCTACCCACACCACAGAACGCGTCTCCTTCCTGAGCGGTATGATGGCTGCGTGGTCCCATGGTGTTAATACTTGCGCACTATTGTTTGTACAGATGAACGTGGTACCTTCAGGCATTTGGAAATTGCTCCCAAGGATAAACCAGACTTGTGGAGGTCTACCATTTATTTTCTGAGGTCTTGTCTGATTTCTTTTGATTTTCCCATGAGGTCAAGCAAAGAGGCACTGAGTTTGAAGGTAGGCCTTGAAATACATCCACAGGTACACCTCCAATTGACTCAAATGATGTCAATTAGCCTATCAGAAGCTTCTAAAGTCATGACATCATTTTCGGGAAATTTTCCAAGCTGTTTAAAGGCACAGTCAATTTAGTGTATGTAAACTTCAGACCCACTGGAATTGTGATACAGTGAATTATAAGTGAAATAATCTGTCTGTAAACAATTTTTGGAAAAATTACTTATGTCATGCACAAAGTATATGTCCTAACTGACTTGCCAAAATATAGTTTGTTAACAAGAAATGTGTGGAGTGGTTGAAAAACGAGTTTTTATGACTCCAACCAAAGTGTATGTAAACTTCCGACTTCAACTGTACATTTTACCTCAACTAACCGGTGCCCCCGCACATTGACTCTGTACCGGCACACCCCTGTATATATTGTTCTTTTTTACTGCTGCTCTTTAATTACTTGTTACTTTTATCTCTTATTCTTATCCTTATTTTTTTTTACTGCATTGTTGGTTAGGGGCTCGGAAGTAAGCATTTCACTGTAAGGTCTGTTGTATTCGGCGCATGTGACAAATAACATTTGATTTGATTTGATTTAGGTTTCTACGTGATCACCTGTGAGTCTGTAGAAAAGTGTTCCTGTGTTTCCTGGCTTAGTCTGACCTTACGTCTGCTCTTGTGTCTCCACGAGCTCTGTTTCCTCTCCGTGTCAGATTCACAAACCCAGTGACAATCAGAGAATGTTGTACGTTTTAGTGAGCGAGAAGGTTTTCACTGCCAATGTGTTTTACATTGGACTAGCGTTATTTGTCTTTAGGTGTGAACACCGGTGACTCTAGTTGAACTGTTCCTGTGTTCCTGTAGTCTAACCTATGTCCTGTTGTGTTGTGTCTCCAGGAGTCTTAGCGGTGGCTGCAGCAGAGTGATCCAGTAGTAGCAGGGTAAGATAAGTTAGAGGTCAAGATGGCGGGACAGGGGCTGCTGCCCTCCACCAACCGTTACCTCCTCCTGCTCCTGGGGGTTCTGTCTGTGGCCCACGCCTCCATCTTCCTCAAGGCCCGCTTCCAGAGGGACCGCCGTAACATCCGGCCCAACATCATCCTCATTCTCACTGATGACCAGGACATGGAGCTCGGTGAGTCTGGCTTCACAACCCTGTTCCTGGAGAACTTCCGTCCTCTAGGTTTTCACTCCAGCCCTAATCTAGCGCACCTGATTCTAGTAATTAGCTGAATGAGCAGATGAATCAGGTGAGTTACTCTGGGGAAATAGAGGAACAAACTAACATATTCCCGGATGTTCTTTTCTTCCATATTTAATGCTGCTGAGCTTGACGCCAGCTCTGTCTCTTTCTGTCTCTGTCTCTCTCTTTCGCTGTCAATTCAATTCAATTCAATTCAAGGGGCTTTATTGGCATGGGAAACATGTGTTAACATTGCCAAAGCAAGTGAGGTAGAAAAGCTGTCTCTCTCTTTCTCTCCCTTTCTTTCGCTGTCTCTCTTCTTCCTAGACCAGGGTTAGGCAACGCCAGACTCTTTGGTGGCCTGATTGGTGTCACACTTCTGCCCCAGCCCCAGTTAACACACCTGACTCCAATAATCAACTAATCATGATCTTCAGTTTGGAACACAATTAGTTTAATCAGTTGTGTTTGCTGGGGATAGGAGAAAAGTGTCACACCACTCCAGCCCTTGAGGACTGGAGTTGCCCACCCCCTAGACTCTCTCAGTCAGACAGACAGACAGTTAGAGTTGCCCACCCCCTACACTCTCTCAGTCAGACAGACAGACAGTTAGAGTTGCCCACCCCCTAGACTCTCTCAGTCAGACAGACAGACAGTTAGAGTTGCCCACCCCCTACACTCTCTCAGTCAGACAGACAGACAGTTAGAGTTGCCCACCCCCTACACTCTCTCAGTCAGACAGACAGACAGTTAGAGTTGCCCACCCCCTAGACTCTCTCAGTCAGACAGACAGACAGTTAGAGTTGCCCACCCCCTACACTCTCTCAGTCAGACAGACAGACAGTTAGAGTTGCCCACCCCCTAGACTCTCTGTC
>NC_092102.1:43846015-43893515 GCF_045679555.1 Salvelinus alpinus | reverse complement strand
GGTTCTAGATAAAAGTCCTTGGGAGTCATTTTCTAAAGCAATTTTGACAAAAGCCTCTATTCCATATAGGAGGGCGAGCAGCACTTACAGTGGGGAGAACAAGTATTTGATACACTGACGATTTTGCAGGTTTTCCTACTTACAAAGCATGTAGAGGTCTGTCATTTTTATCATAGGTACACTTCAACTGTGAGAGAAGGAATCTAAAACAAAAATCCAGAAAATCACATTGTATGATTTTTAAGTAATTAATTTGCATTTTATTGCATGACATAAGTATTTGATACATCAGAAAAGCAGAACTTAATATTTGGTACAGAAACCTTAGTTTGCAATTACAGAGATCATACGTTTCCTGTAGTTCTTGACCAGGTTTGCACACACTGCAGCAGGGATTTTGGCCCACTCCTCCATACAGACCTTCTCCAGATCCTTCAGGTTTCGGGGCTGTCGCTGGGCAATACGGACTTTCGGCTCCCTCCAAAGATTTTCTATTGGGTTCAGGTCTGGAGACTGGCTAGGCCACTCCAGGACCTTGAGATGCTTCTTACGGAGCCACTCCTTAGTTGCCCTGGCTGTGTGTTTCGGGTCGTTGTCATGCTGGAAGACCCAGCCACGACCCATCTTCAATGCTCTTACTGAGGGAAGGAGGTTGTTGGTCAAGATCTCGCGATACATGGCCCCATCCATCCTCCCCTCAATACGGTGCAGTCGTCCTGTCCCCTTTGCAGAAAAGCATCCCCAAAGAATGATGTTTCCACCTCCATGCTTCACGGTTGGGATGGTGTTCTTGGGGTTGTACTCATCCTTCTATTCCTCCAAACACGGCGAGTGGAGTTTAGAGCAAAAAGCTCTATTTTTGTCTCATCAGACCACATGACCTTCTCCCATTCCTCCTCTGGATCATCCAGATGGTCATTGGCAAACTTCAGACGGGCCTGGACATGTGCTGGCTTGAGCAGGGGGACCTTGCGTGCGCTGCAGGATTTTAATCCATGACGGCGTAGTGTGTTACTAATGGTTTTCTTTGAGACTGTGGTCCCAGCTCTCTTCAGGTCATTGACCAGGTCCTGCCGTGTAGTTCTGGGCTGATCCCTCACATTCCTCATGATCATTGATGCCCCACGAGGTGAGATCTTGCATGGAGCCCCAGACCGAGGGTGATTGACCGTCATCTTGAACTTCTTCCATTTTCTAATAATTGTGCCAACAGTTGTTGCCTTCTCACCAAGCTGCTTGCCTATTGTCCTGTAGCCCATCCCAGCCTTGTACAGGTCTACAATTTATCCCTGATGTCCTTACACAGCTCTCTGGTCTTGGCCATTGTGGAGAGGTTGGAGTCTGTTTGATTGAGTGTGTGGACAGGTGTCTTTTATACAGGTAACGAGTTCAAACAGGTGCAGTTAATACAGGTAATGAGTGGAGAACAGGAGGGCTTCTTAAAGAAAAACTAACAGGTCTGTGAGAGCCGGAATTCTTACTGGTTGGTAGGTGATCAAATACTTATGTCATGCAATAAAATGCAAATTAATTACTTAAAAATCATACAATGTGATTTTCTGGATTTTTGTTTTAGATTCCGTCTCTCACAGTTGAAGTGTACCTATGATAAAAATGACAGACCTCTACATGCTTTGTAAGTAGGAAAACCTGCAAAATCGGCAGTGTATCAAATACTTGTTCTCCCCACTGTATATCCCTGTATCTGTCATCACCTGATATTACATCCAGACCACCGAGAGACCACCACTGCTCTCTGCCAATCAACCTCTCCGCTGTGGGCCGAGGACCTATCCGACGTTAAATCGTTGAATTTGCAAACTTTCTACTGGGTAATTAACTATGACTAGCCAATCAGAGATCCTCCTCCGTCATCAGGCCCCACTTCAGAGCACTCCATTTATTACTAGGTACTGTGCTGTTCCCTAAACACTAACCCATCTCCCCTCTCCAGCTCTCTCCAAACTGCATCCTTGTCCCCTTAAGCATGCTTGAAAATGGACACTCCAGTTCCATCCAGCTTTACTTAGAGTAGTTTACCCCTACTCTCTCTCTCTCTCTCTCTCTCTCTCTCTCTCTCTCTCTCTCTCTCTCTCTCTCTCTCTCTCTCTCTCTCTCTCTCTGTCTTTCTCTCCCTCTGTCCATCTCTCTCTCTGTCTCTCTCTCTCTCTGTCTCTCTCTCTCTCTCTCTCTCTCTCTCTCTGTCTTTCTCTCTCTCTGTCCATCTCTCTCTCTGTCCATCTCTCTCTCTCTCTCTCTCTCTCTCTCTCTCTCTCTCTCTCTCTCTCTCTCTCTCTCTCTCTCTCTCTCTCAATTCAATTCAATTCAAGGGGCTTTATTGGCATGGGAAACATGTGTTAACATTGCCAAAGCAAGTGAGGTAGATATTATACAAAAGTGAAATAAACAATACAAATTAACAGTAAACATTACACATACAGAAGTTTCAAAACAATAAAGACATTACAAATGTTATATTATATATACACAGTGTTGTAACAATGTACAAATGGTTAAAGCACACAAGTTAAAATAAATAAGCATAAATATGGGTTGTATTTACAATGGTGTTTGTTCTTCACTGGTTGCCCTTTTCTTGTGGCAACAGGTCACAAATCTTGCTGCTGTGATGGCACACTGTGGAATTTCTCCCAGTAGATATGGGAGTTTATCAAAATTGGATTTGTTTTCAAATTC
The DNA here is from genome assembly GCF_045679555.1 of Salvelinus alpinus. Classification (NCBI taxonomy): domain Eukaryota; kingdom Metazoa; phylum Chordata; class Actinopteri; order Salmoniformes; family Salmonidae; genus Salvelinus; species Salvelinus alpinus. The sequence continues at coordinate 43,890,818 of NC_092102.1, read as the reverse complement.
TTTGTGGATCTGTGTAATCTGAGGGAAATATGTCTCTCTAATATGGTCATACATTGGGCAGGAGGTTAGGAAGTGCAGCTCAGTTTCCACCTCATTTTGTGGGCAGTGTGCACATAGCCTGTCTTCTCTTGAGAGCCATGTCTGCCTACGGCGGCCTTTCTCAATAGCAAGGCTATGCTCACTGAGTCTGTACATAGTCAAAGCTTTCCTTAAGTTTGGGTCAGTCACAGTGGTCAGGTATTCTGCCTCTCTCTCTCTCTCTCTCTCTCTCTCTCTCTCTCTCTCTCTCCCTCTCCCTCTCCCTCTCTCTCTGTCTCTGTTCCTCTCTCTCTCTGTCTTTCTCTCTCTCTGTCCATCTCTCTCTCTGTCTGTCTCTCTCTCTCTGTCTCTCTGTCTCTCTCTCTCTGTCTCTGTCACTCTCTCTCTCAATCTCTCTCTCTCTCAATCTCTCTCTCTGTCTCTCTCTCTCTCTTTCTCTCTCAATTCAATTCAAAGGGCTTTATTGGCATGTGAAACATATGTTTACATTGCCAAAGTAAGTGAAATAGACAATAAACAAAGTGAAATAAACAATAACAAATTAACAGTAAACATTACACTCTAAGGAATAGAGACATTTCAAATCACATTATGGATATGTATAGTGTTATAACGATGTGCAAATAGTTAAACTACAAAAGGGAAAATAAATAAACATAAATGTGGGTTGGATTTACAATGATGTTTGTTCTTCACTACTTGCCCTTTTCGTGTGGCAATAGGTCACAAATCTTGCTAATGTGAGATTCCACTGCCTCTCTCTCACCTTGTCAAAGTAATTTCACAGCACTACAGTTACATTATGCCAGTGGAAAAGGTGATGCTGTTCCTGAATGAAAATGGCCCCTGAAGACTTATTGCAGGATGATTGCCTATTTTGTACAGGCTATTTTAGGTGGCTCTCCAATAGATTTGGCCAATCAACATATTGTTCACTCCAAGTGTACAAGGCTAAAGGTGTCTGTAGAGTATCACAAAATACTGTTTGGCATTCAACTCAGGCAGCCCTGTTATCTGTGAAAAATCTCCCATGTTACAGTTCTCTACAAACGCTAGGACCCATTTCTCAATACTTAGGTCACTTTTTCAAAACTCTTCAAACAGTTCTCCTAACTAACGTTCAGCTTGGCACAGCAGTTCATTTAACATCCAAAATGCCCTAAAAGTACCAAAACACTTCATACACGTCTCAAATCAACTCTTCCGTAACACTAGCAAGGGTTGTCACCCAACAAGCACACGTTGTCACTCATAAAACAACGACCTAAACAACACGAACAACAGGTAGCATTACACAATGTTTTCTTTACAAAACAAGAATGACACCTCTCTACTGTTTAGAATTCACTGCTGTATATGTTACAGGAATGTATCAGACATGATGCAATATGCTTCAATATGTTTTATGGCATTTTATGGCATTGAGTGATTCCAAAATACAATAATTTGTATATACAGTACACCCTCTACCGATACAGATACAGTAGTAATACTAGTCAACCCTGTCTTCTGCATTTGGCCACAGGTTCTCATCCACGTCACATCTTATGTCATCTTCGGCAATACACCTAGGAAAGACCATTTTGGCATGCCTGGTCCATCCCTGGCAATCTTCTGCAGATATGTCCAGGCATTCAGCATTCATGGTGTCCAGGAGGGACATCTGATCATAAACCTTCCACCTCCATGAGGAAAATAATTCCTCTATATGGTTGAGGAATGGAGAGTAAGGAAGGAGAGAAAGGTGACACCATCCTGGGATGATGTGCAAACCACTCTGTGACTGCACGGGAGTGGTGAAATGCCACATTGTCCCAGACAATTACAAACGTTGGCCGATTTGGCCTCACTGCAACCCTTTCCTCACCTGGCACAACCCTTCAATAGAGGTCATCCAGGACTGAAATGAGGCGCTCGGTGTTGTATGGCCCAATTAGAGGTTTGTATAACAGCAGTCCAACAGAGGATATTGCTGCACACATTGTGATGTTGGCACCTCTCTGGCCCGGGACATCCACTGTGGCTCTTTTTCCAATCACATTCCCTTCCTCGCCGCTGTGTTTTGGCCAAGTTGAAACCAGCCTCATCCACAAAGATGAATATGTGGGGTGTTTGCCTGGCTTCAATCTCCATGACTCTCTACAATAAATCCACAAGGCAACATAAGAGTTATTACGGTAGTTTACATTACACCTTAAAACATGCCATTGTGTGCCTCTGCCTTGTTTGGTTCTGTTCATAACCAGTTCTGTATTTTATAGTCATCTTACCTGGACTTATTGGTTCCTGAGTTGCTTGACTCGTTCAGAGTTCCTCTCAAAGGGGACAGTGTACAACTGCTTCATCCTGACTTGATGCTGTTTCAGGACTCTAGAAATATTTGTTATGCTTACATTGTCTGCCAACACTCGTCCCGAATCTCTGAGTTTTATGCCATTGTTTCTGATGACCATATCAACGATTGCAGTTTCCTGCACAGCAGTGAAAATCCTTCCTCTCCCGCCTGTAGGAGGTAACCGTTGGTTCCTAAGCAGAAATACAAAAACAATTACAATTACACACAAGTAGGTTTGGAGGCTTTGCTGAATTGACTTCTGTAATGTGCAGTTCAGTCAGATGTCCTTGCAGAATGCACATCTTACCTGTTGTTTTGGTAGACATTTCTCACAATAGATGCCACTGTTGAGCGTTGCAGATCTGGCTGCACTCTCAGACCAGCCTCTCTCATTGATAGAACATGATTTATTACATGATCAGTTATAGTGGCCCTAATCTCATCTGAGACTACAGCTCTTGATCTTCCTCTCAGTCTTCTTCCACCACGCATACGTACCCCTCTCCCTCTCCCTCTCCCTCTCCCTCTCCCTCTCCCTCTCCCTCTCCCTCTCTTCTTCCTCTGTCAGCCACTTCTCTCTCTCTGGCTGGGTCCATGTTTACATTACAGTACAGCATTATTCCTAAGATGTCCCCTTTTGTATAGATGGTAATGACATTGAAAGACTAACACCTGTGTGTTCAGCTACAATGGGAATCAGCTGTGGTTGGTCTAGTTGTTTTGATAGTATTTCATTTTTTAGATTTGGAATATATTTCAATACGGTATTACTGTAGAAATGTAGCACATTTATGGCTTATTCAATTTTGTGTTATTTTAGGTTTTGAACTTAAGTTTAACCGTTTTGAAAAGAGTATGTAAACATGCGCAAATTGGCCTGTAGGTACATAGAGTTTTGGTGGTGGTTGTCTGAGTGAGAAAAGAGTTCATGAAAATTGAAAGATGTAGTCATTGAATTCGTTTTGAGCCAAAGCAAAGAAAAAGGATCCACAGTTTATCCTACATAGACTGCTGTTGTGCTCACTGTGTGAAGAGTTTTGAAAAAGTGACCTAAGTATTGAGAAATGGGTCCTAGCGATTGTAAAAAACTGTAAATAGGAGTGAACTTTCCCCTCCCTGTCTGAACCTCTGTAGGACAGTGTTAACATTGGGCAGCCCTGTGTTTTGACCTTTGTGTCTGGTTGTTAAAGGCCTGGCGATTGTCTCTGAAAAGGTCAAGAACTTCAGGACTTCCTCCGTCTCTAAACTTTACCCTGCCCTTCGTGTGTGTGTGTGTGTGTGTGTGTGTGTGTGTGTGTGTGTGTGTGTGTGTGTGTGTGTGTGTGTGTGTGTGTGTGTGTGTGTGTGTGTGTGTGTGTGTGTGTGTGTGTGTGTGTGTGTGTGTGTGTGTGTGTGTGTGTGTGGGGGGGGGGGGGGGGGGGGGGTTGTGCCCTCCTCTCCTATGTGTTGTTTGTTTAATCTTCTTCCAGAAGACAGACAGTGAGAAACTTATCCCTCCATCACATCTCTCCTCCTTCCTTCTCCCTCCATCACATCTCACCTCCTTCCTTCTCCCTCCATCACATCTCTCCTCCTTCCTTCTCCCTTCATCTCCTCCCTCCATCACATCTCTCCTCCTTCCTTCTACCTCCATCACATCTCTCCTCCTTCCTTTCCCCTTCATCTCCTCTCTCCTCCTTCCTTCTCTCTCCATCACATCTCTCCTCCTTCCTTTTCCCTTCATCTCCTCTCTCCTCCTTCCTTCTCCCTCCATCAAATCTCTCCTCCTTCCTTCTCCCTTCATCACATCTCTCCTTCCTTCTCCCTTCATCCCCTCTCTCCTCCTTCCTTCTCTCTTCATCCCCTCCCTCCTCCTTCCTTCTCCCTTCATCCCCTCCCTCCTCCTTCCTTCTCCCTTCATCCCCTCCCTCCTCCTTCCTTCTCCCTTCATCCCCTCCCTCCTCCTTCCTTCTCCCTTCATCTGCTCTCTCCTCCTTCCTTCTCCCTTCATCCCCTCCCTCCTCCTTCTTTCTCCCTCCATCCCCTCCCTCCTCCTTCCTTCTCCCTTCATCCCCTCTCTCCCCCTTCCTTCTCCCTCCATCCCCTCCATCCTCCTTCCTTCTCCTTCCATCACATCTCTCCTCCTTCCTTTTCCCTTCATCTCCTCTCTCCTCCTTCCTTCTCCTTCCATCAAATCTCTCCTCCTTCCTTCTCCCTTCATCACATCTCTCCTCCTTCCTTCTCCCTCCATCACATCTCTCCTCCTTCCTTCTCCCTTCATCTCCTCTCTCCTCCTTCCTTCTCCCTTCATCCCCTCCCTCTTCCTTCCTTCTCCCTTCATCACATCTCTCCTTCTTCCTTCTCCCGCCATCACATCTCTCCTCCTTCCTTCTCCCTTCATCTCCTCTCTCCTCCTTCCTTCTCCCTTCATCTCCTCCCTCCTCCTTCCTTCTCCCTTCATCCCCTCCCTCCTCCTTCCTTCTCCCTTCATCACATCTCTCCTCCTTCCTTCTCCCTTCATCTCCTCCCTCCTCCTTCCTTCTCTCACACATGAGCAGAACAGATGCCATGCTAAGTGGTGTGTGGGGGCTTCCTCCCGGTTGTCACATGTCAGTCTGAAACAGAGCAGATCTGACCCTGGTGTGTGTTTCTTTCACTCCGCCTCTCTCTTTCAATTCAATTCAATTTCAATTTAAGGGCTTTATTCACATGGGAAACATGTTAACATTGCTAAAGCAAGTGAACTAGATAATAAACAAAAGTGAAATAAACAATAAGAATTAACAGTAAACTTTATACGCACAGAAGTTCCAAATGAATAAAGACATTACAAATGTCATATTATGTCTATATACAGTGTTGTAACAATGTGCAAATAGTTAAAGTAGAAAAGGGAGAATAAATAAACATAAATATGGGTTGTATTTACAATGGTGTTTGTTCTTCACTGGTTGCCCTTCTCTTGTGGCAACAGGTCACAAATATTGCTGCTGTGATGGCACACTGTGCTATTTCACCCAGTAGATATGGGAGTTCATCAAAATTAGGTTTGTTTTGGAATTCTTTGTGTAATCGTAGGGAAATATGTGTCTCTAATATGGTCATACATTTGAAATTTGGCATTTCCACCTCATTTTGTGGGCAGTGTGCACATAGCCTGTCTTTTCTTGAGAGCCAGGTCTTCCTACGGCGGCCTATCTCAATAGCAAGGCTATGCTCACTGAGTTTGTACATAGTCAAAGCTTTCCTTTTTTTTTTTTCTCTCTCTCTCTCTCTCTCTCTCTCTCTCTCTCTCTCTCTCTCTCTCTCTCTCTCTCTCTCTCTCTCTCTCTCTCTCTCTCTCTCTCTCTCTCTCTCTCTCTCTCTCTCTCTCTCTCTCTCTCTCTCTCTCTCTCTCTCTCTCTCTCTCTCTCTCTCTCTCTCTCTCTCTCTCTCTCTGCCTCTCTCTCTCTCTGCCTCTTTCTCTCTCTCGCTCTGTCTCTCTTGCTCTCTCTCTCTCTCTTTCCCCCTTGTCAGGCTCCATGCAGGTCATGAATAAGACACGTTGTATCATGGAGCAGGGCGGGACTCACTTCTCCAATGCCTTTGTGACCACGCCCATGTGCTGTCCTTCACGCTCCTCCATGTTGACGGGGAAGTACGTTCACAACCACAACACCTACACCAACAATGAGAACTGCTCCTCCCCCTCCTGGCAGGCCCAGCACGAGACTAGGACCTTTGGAGTGTACCTCAACAACACTGGCTACAGGACAGGTCAGTAGTCCGTACAGATTGACACACACACACACACACACACACACACACACACACACACACACACACACACACACACACACACACACACACACACACACACACACACACACACACACACACACACACACACACACACACACACACACACACACACACACACACACACACACACACACACACACACACACACACACACACATTTACTTGAAGTCATCACTTATCTCTTAATCAATTGAGGCAAACACTATTTTAATTGAGAATTCAAAAACCTTTCTTAATTAGAATACAAATTTCACACTCTGTTAGGACTTGTGAAAGCCATTAGATGTGTTTTCTACTGCCTGGTGTTCTGTTCTATCCTGCCTGGTGTTCTGTTCTATCCTGTCTGGTGTTCTGTTCTATCCTGCCTGGTGTTCTGTTCTATCCTGCCTGGTGTTCTGTTCTATCCTGCCTGGTGTTCTGTTCTATCCTGTCTGGTGTTCTGTTCTATCCTGTCTGGTGTTCTGTTCTATCCTGCCTGGTGTTCTGTTCTATCCTGCCTGGTGTTCTGTTCTATCCTGTCTGGTGTTCTGTTCTATCCTGCCTGGTGTTCTGTTCTATCCTGCCTGGTGTGCTGTTCTATCCTGTCTGGTGTTCTGTTCTATCCTGCCTGGTGTTCTGTTCTATCCTGCCTGGTGTTCTGTTCTATCCTGTCTGGTGTTCTGTTCTATCCTGCCTGGTGTTCTGTTCTATCCTGCCTGGTGTTCTGTTCTATCCTGTCTGGTGTTCTGTTCTATCCTGTCTGGTGTTCTGTTCTATCCTGTCTGGTGTTCTGTTCTATCCTGTCGGTCATGATTAGTGGACTACTACCCCTTATTATCTATAAGATATAGTGGACTACTACCCCCTATTATCTACAGGATATAGTCCACTACTAGCCCCTATTATCTGCAGGATATAGTCCACTACTACCCCCTATTATCTACAGGATATAGTCCATTACTACCCCCTATTATATACAGGATATAGTCCACTACTACCCCCTATTATCTACAGGATATAGTCCACTACTACCCCCTATTATCTGCAGGATATAGTCCACTACTACCCCCTATTATCTACAGGATATAGTCCACTACTATCCCCTATTATCTACAGGATATAGTCCACTACTACCCCCTATTATCTACAGGATATAGTGGACTACTACCCCCTATTATCTACAGGATATAGTCCACTACTACCCCTTATTATCTACAGGATATAGTCCACTACTACCCCCTATTATCTACAGGATATAGTCCACTACTACCCCCTATTATCTACAGGATATAGTGGACTACTACCCCCTATTATCTACAGGATATAGTCCACTACTATCCCCTATTATCTGCAGGATATAGTCCACTACTACCCCCTATTATCTACAGGATATAGTCCATTACTACCCCCTATTATATACAGGATATAGTCCACTACTACCCCCTATTATCTACAGGATATAGTCCACTACTATCCCCTATTATCTACAGGATATAGTCCACTACTACCCCCTATTATCTACAGGATATAGTGGACTACTACCCCCTATTATCTACAGGATATAGTCCACTACTACCCCTTATTATCTACAGGATATAGTCCACTACTACCCCCTATTATCTACAGGATATAGTGGACTACTACCCCCTATTATCTACAGGATATAGTCCACTACTACCCACTATTATCTGCAGGATATAGTGGACTACTACCCCCTATTATCTACAGGATATAGTCCACTACTACCCCCTATTATCTACAGGATATAGTCCACTACTACCCCCTATTATCTACAGGATATAGTCCACTACTACCCCCTATTATCTACAGAGTATAGTCCACTACTACCCCCTATTATCTACAGAGTATAGTGGACTACTACCCCCTATTATCTACAGGATATAGTCCACTACTACCCCCTATTATCTACAGGATATAGTCCACTACTACCCCTATTATCTACAGAGTATAGTCCACTACTACCCCCTATTATCTACAGAGTATAGTGGACTACTACCCCCTATTATCTACAGGATATAGTCCACTACTACCCCCTATTATCTACAGGATATAGTCCACTACTACCCCCTATTATCTACAGGATATAGTGGACTACTACCCCCTATTATCTACAGGATATAGTCCACTACTATCCCCTATTATCTCGGAGTGGATGACCATTCGGGACGCAGTCTGAGTCTCTCTCAGAGTGGACGACCATTCGGGACGCAGTCTGAGTTTCTCTCAGAGTGGACGGCCATTCGGGACGCAGTCTGAGTCTCTCTCGGAGTGGATGACCATTCGGGACGCAGTCTGAGTCTCTCTCAGAGTGGACGGCCATTCGGGACGCAGTCTGAGTCTCTCTCAGAGTGGACGGCCATTCGGGACGCAGTCTGAGTCTCTCTCAGAGTGGATGACCATTCGGGACGCAGTCTGAGTTTCTCTCAGAGTGGACGACCATTCGGGACGCAGTCTGAGTCTCTCTCAAAGTGGATGACCATTCGGGACGCAGTCTGAGTCTCTCTCAGAGTGGACGACCATTCGGGACGCAGTCTGAGTCTCTCTCAGAGTGGACGGCCATTCGGGACGCAGTCTGAGTCTCTCTCAGAGTGGACGACCATTCGGGACGCAGTCTGAGTCTCTCTCAGAGTGGACGACCATTCGGGAGGCAGTCTGAGTCTCTCTCAGAGTGGACGGCCATTCGGGACGCAGTCTGAGTCTCTCTCAGAGTGGACGACCATTCGGGACGCAGTCTGAGTCTCTCTCAGAGTGGACGACCATTCGGGAGGAAGTCTGAGTCTCTCTCAGAGTGGACGGCCATTCGGGACGCAGTCTGAGTCTCTCTCAGAGTGGACGACCATTCGGGACGCAGTCTGAGTCTCTCTCAGAGTGGACGGCCATTCGGGACGCAGTCTGAGTCTCTCTCGGAGTGGACGACCATTCGGGACGCAGTCTGAGTCTCTCTCGGAGTGGATGACCATTCGGGACGCAGTCTGAGTCTCTCTCAGAGTGGACGACCATTCGGGACGCAGTCTGAGTCTCTCTCAGAGTGGACGACCATTCGGGAGGCAGTCTGAGTCTCTCTCAAAGTGGACGGCCATTCGGGACGCAGTCTGAGTCTCTCTCAGAGTGGACGGCCATTCGGGACGCAGTCTGAGTCTCTCTCGGAGTGGACGACCATTCGGGACGCAGTCTGAGTCTCTCTCGGAGTGGATGACCATTCGGGACGCAGTCTGAGTCTCTCTCAGAGTGGACGACCATTCGGGACGCAGTCTGAGTCTCTCTCAGAGTGGACGACCATTCGGGACGCAGTCTGAGTCTCTCTCAGAGTGGACGGCCATTCGGGACGCAGTCTGAGTCTCTCTCAGAGTGGACGGCCATTCGGGACGCAGTCTGAGTCTCTCTCAGAGTGGACGGCCATTCGGGACGCAGTCTGAGTCTCTCTCGGAGTGGATGACCATTCGGGACGCAGTCTGAGTCTCTCTCAGAGTGGACGACCATTCGGGACGCAGTCTGAGTCTCTCTCAGAGTGGACGACCATTCGGGACGCAGTCTGAGTTTCTCTCAGAGTGGACGGCCATTCGGGACGCAGTCTGAGTCTCTCTCGGAGTGGATGACCATTCGGGACGCAGTCTGAGTCTCTCTCAGAGTGGACGGCCATTCGGGACGCAGTCTGAGTCTCTCTCAGAGTGGACGGCCATTCGGGACGCAGTCTGAGTCTCTCTCAGAGTGGATGACCATTCGGGACGCAGTCTGAGTTTCTCTCAGAGTGGACGACCATTCGGGACGCAGTCTGAGTCTCTCTCAAAGTGGATGACCATTCGGGACGCAGTCTGAGTCTCTCTCAGAGTGGACGACCATTCGGGACGCAGTCTGAGTCTCTCTCAGAGTGGACGGCCATTCGGGACGCAGTCTGAGTCTCTCTCAGAGTGGACGACCATTCGGGACGCAGTCTGAGTCTCTCTCAGAGTGGACGACCATTCGGGAGGCAGTCTGAGTCTCTCTCAGAGTGGACGGCCATTCGGGACGCAGTCTGAGTCTCTCTCAGAGTGGACGACCATTCGGGACGCAGTCTGAGTCTCTCTCAGAGTGGACGACCATTCGGGAGGAAGTCTGAGTCTCTCTCAGAGTGGACGGCCATTCGGGACGCAGTCTGAGTCTCTCTCAGAGTGGACGACCATTCGGGACGCAGTCTGAGTCTCTCTCAGAGTGGACGGCCATTCGGGACGCAGTCTGAGTCTCTCTCGGAGTGGACGACCATTCGGGACGCAGTCTGAGTCTCTCTCGGAGTGGATGACCATTCGGGACGCAGTCTGAGTCTCTCTCAGAGTGGACGACCATTCGGGACGCAGTCTGAGTCTCTCTCAGAGTGGACGACCATTCGGGAGGCAGTCTGAGTCTCTCTCAAAGTGGACGGCCATTCGGGACGCAGTCTGAGTCTCTCTCAGAGTGGACGGCCATTCGGGACGCAGTCTGAGTCTCTCTCGGAGTGGACGACCATTCGGGACGCAGTCTGAGTCTCTCTCGGAGTGGACGACCATTCGGGACGCAGTCTGAGTCTCTCTCAGAGTGGACGACCATTCGGGACGCAGTCTGAGTCTCTCTCAGAGTGGACGACCATTCGGGACGCAGTCTGAGTCTCTCTCAGAGTGGACGGCCATTCGGGACGCAGTCTGAGTCTCTCTCAGAGTGGACGGCCATTCGGGACGCAGTCTGAGTCTCTCTCAGAGTGGACGGCCATTCGGGACGCAGTCTGAGTCTCTCTCAGAGTGGACGGCCATTCGGGACGCAGTCTGAGCCTCTCTCGGAGTGGATGACCATTCGGGACGCAGTCTGAGTCTCTCTCAGAGTGGACGACCATTCGGGACGCAGTCTGAGTCTCTCTCAGAGTGGACGACCATTCGGGACGCAGTCTGAGTCTCTCTCAGAGTGGACGACCATTCGGGACGCAGTCTGAGTCTCTCTCAGAGTGGACGGCCATTCGGGACGCAGTCTGAGTCTCTCTCAGAGTGGACGACCATTCGGGACGCAGTCTGAGTCTCTCTCAGAGTGGACGACCATTCGGGACGCAGTCTGAGTCTCTCTCAGAGTGGACGACCATTCGGGACGCAGTCTGAGTCTCTCTCAGAGTGGACGGCCATTCGGGACGCAGTCTGAGTCTCTCTCAGAGTGGACGACCATTCGGGACGCAGTCTGAGTCTCTCTCAAAGTGGACGACCATTCGGGACGCAGTCTGAGTCTCTCTCAGAGTGGACGACCATTCGGGACGCAGTCTGAGTCTCTCTCAGAGTGGACGGCCATTCGGGACGCAGTCGGAGTCTCTCTCAGAGTGGACGGCCATTCGGGACGCAGTCTGAGTCTCTCTCAGAGTGGACGACCATTCGGGACGCAGTCTGAGTCTCTCTCAGAGTGGACGGCCATTCGGGACGCAGTCTGAGTCTCTCTCAGAGTGGACGGCCATTCGGGACGCAGTCTGAGTCTCTCTCAGAGTGGACGGCCATTCGGGACGCAGTCTGAGTCTCTCTCAGAGTGGACGGCCATTCGGGACGCAGTCTGAGTCTCTCTCAGAGTGGACGGCCATTCGGGACGCAGTCTGAGTCTCTCTCAGAGTGGACGGCCATTCGGGACGCAGTCTGAGTCTCTCTCAGAGTGGACGGCCATTCGGGACGCAGTCTGAGTCTCTCTCAGAGTGGACGGCCATTCGGGACGCAGTCTGAGTCTCTCTCAGAGTGGACGGCCATTCGGGACGCAGTCTGAGTCTCTCTCAGAGTGGACGGCCATTCGGGACGCAGTCTGAGTCTCTCTCAGAGTGGACGGCCATTCTCTGTCAGACCTTGCTGTTTCATCCAGACAGACGCTGACATTCATAGGTTTCTTTACTAATGCAATAGTTGCTTTTACATTAGATACAGTACTTGGCCCCCAGCCATAACAGAGAGAGAGAAGTCCTTTCAGGAGCCAGCTCTTACATTCCCTTTGTCCTGTTCTCCAGAAATCACAGAACTTATAGGAAAAGAACACACACGCTCATACACACACATTCCATTCCTTTATTTTTTTGTGCACACACATTCACTCACTATCAAACCCCTTATTTGAAGATGTGGTTATGTGCTTGCTTTGAAGTTACACCTTTGTGACTCATTCCAAATGAAAGGGGAGGCGCTGCACAGCACTGCAGTGGTATAATTTCATCACACACATGATTAGAAATCTAGATAAGAAATGTAAAAAAAAACTCAAGAGAATCTCAATCGGTTTTACACTCGGTGACATGTTGTAACATCTGTTCCAAGCAGTCTCCCTAGACATCCTCCAAGTTACTACTGACGGAAACCAAAGCCCACGTCGGTCTACACTGTGTCTGTGCTGTGTATCGGCCATGTCCTGCCTCTCCACAACATCCCAACACTACCTCAACCAAAGGCCTCCTGCCATGCTAAAACCTATCCGCTCTCCATGTTAACGTTAGGCCACTGAAGAAGTCTCCCTCCCCCGGAGCGATACGCCTGGGCAGGGGCCTATCCTATTATTCATTATGATTTGAAAGGCAACACTGATCCTAGATCACCATTCAGACACTTTGTGAATACGGTCTGATGTAGGTAGTGTGTTCTCCCTCAGCTACTGCCTGCTGATCCACCAGGAGAGGAGCAAATCAGATCAGAATTCTGTCTCTAGCATTTATCCAGACAGACTCAATAGTAGTTGTAGTAGTGGGAGTAACAGAAGCAGTAGTAATAGTAATAGTAATAGTAGTAGTAATAGTAGCAGTAGTAGTAGTAGTAGTAGTAGTAGTAGTAGTAGTAGTAGTAGTAGTAATAGTAGCAGTAGTAGTAATAGTAGCAGTAGTAGTCGTAGTAGTAATAATAGTAGTCGCAGTAGTAGTAATAGTAGTAGTAGCAGTAGTAGTAGTAGTAGTAGTAGTAGTAGTAGTAGTAGTAGTAGTAGCAGCAGCAGTAGGAGTAGTAGTAGTAGTAATAGTAGCAGTAGTAGTAGTAGTAGTAGCAGCAGCAGTAGTAGTAGTAGTAGTAGTAGTAGTAGTAGTAGTAGTAGCAGCAGTAGGAGTAGTAGTAGTAGTAATAGTAGCAGTAGTAGTAATAGTAGCAGTAGTAGTCGTAGTAGTAATAATAGTAGTCGCAGTAGTAGTAATAGTAGTAGTAGCAGTAGTAGCAGCAGCAGTAGTAGTAGTAGTAGCAGTAGTAGTAACAGTAGTAGTAGTAGTAGTAGTAGTAATAGTAGTATGAGTAATAGTATTAGTAGTAGTAGTAATAGTAGTAGTAGTAGTACTAGTAGTAACAGTAGTAGTAGTAGTAGCAGCAGCAGTAACAGTAGTAGTAGTAGTAGTAGCAGTAGTAGTAGTAGCAGCAGCAGTAACAGTAGTAGTAGTAGTAGTAGTAGTAGTAGTAGTAGTAGTAGTAGTAGTAGTAGTAGTAGTAGTAGTAGTAGTAGTAGTAGTAGCAGTAACAGTAACAGCAGTAGTAGTAGCAGCAGTAGTAGTAGTAGTAGTAGCAGTAGTAGTGGTAACTATAGTAGCAGTAGTAGTAGTAGTAGTAGTAGTAACTATAGTAGCAGTAGTAGCAGTAATAGTAGTAGCAGTAGTAGTACTGGCAGTAGTAGTAGTTACCGTAGTAGCAGTAGTAGTAGCAGTAGTAGTAGTAGCAGTAGTAGTGGTGGTAGCAGTAGTAGTAGTAGTAGTAACTATAGTAGCAGTAGTAGCAGTAGTGGTAGTAGTAGTAGTAGTAGTAACTATAGTAGTAGTAGTAGCAGTAGTAGTAGTGGCAGTAGTAACTATAGCAGTAGTAGTAGCAGTAGTAGTAGTGGCAGTAGTAGTAGTGGCAGTAGTAGTAGTTACCGTAGTAGCAGAAGTAGCAGTAGCAGCAGAAGCTGTACTATCAGTAGCAGCAGTAGTAGTAGTTACAGTAGCAGCAGTAGTAGTAGTTACCGTAGCAGCAGTAGTAATTGGACAGCAATAGCCTTTTAGTTCCTCTGCTTATGTTTTCATCGATCTGTTTGTTAGTTAGTTAGTTCACTACACCGCCGACAGTTGAATCATGACTATTGATGTACTTGTCTGTGACATTTAGCCCTCCACCTCCACCACCCAGCCTTCCCTCCCTCTATCCCTCCCCCCTCCCTCCACCTCCACCACCCAGCCTTCCCTCCCTCTATCCCTCCCCCCTCCCTCCACCTCCACCACCCAGCCTTCCCTCCCTCTATCCCTCCCCCCTCCCTCCACCTCCACCACCCAGCCTTCCCTCCCTCTATCCCTCCCCCCTCCCTCCACCTCCACCACCCAGCCTTCCCTCCCTCTATCCCTCCCCCCTCCCTCCACCTCCACCACCCAGCCTTCCCTCCCTCTATCCCTCCCCCCTCCCTCCACCTCCACCACCCAGCCTTCCCTCCCTCTATCCCTCCCCCCTCCCTCCACCACCCAGCCTTCCCTCCCTCTATCCCTCCCCCCTCCCTCCACCTCCACCACCCAGCCTTCCCTCCCTCTCTCCCTCCCCCCTCCCTCCACCTCCACCACCCAGCCTTCCCTCCCTCTATCCCTCCCCCCTCCCTCCACCTCCACCACCCAGCCTTCCCTCCCTCTATCCCTCCCCCCTCCTTCCACCCTTCAACAAGAAAAACGAATAATAAATTGTGCAGATGAAACTAATTAGATTTGATGTAACTAAGATAATTGAATGACCTTTTATGCCTGTGCCCCACCATGCAGGCTTCTTTGGGAAGTACCTGAATGAGTACAACGGTTCCTATATTCCTCCTGGGTGGAGGGAGTGGGTGGGGCTGGTCAAGAACTCCCGTTTCTACAACTACACCCTGTGCAGGAATGGAGTCCGCGAGAAACATGGCTGCGAGTACCCTAAGGTCTGTATAATACGTACGTACGTGCGTGAGTGCGTACGTGCGTGCGTGCGTGTGCGTGTGCGTGAGTGCGTGCGTGCGTGTGCGTGTGCGTGTGTGTTCTTTCTCTCGTGCTGTGCTCTGCCTGTGAGTTATCCATCTCAACTGAGATTTGCCAGTGTAATCCTCATCAATCAGTCAAGGACTTTTCATTGTCCTACATTTACTCCTCTTCTCTCAATATATTTCCCAACAGTATAGATGTATCTATCTGTCCTGTTTCCCAACACCACCTGGCCCCAGTTTAGTTCCAGTTGTGCCTGCCAACCCTTGCCAGGAATGGGTGCCTCCCACAGAAGAGAAGGAAGGGAGGGGAAAACTGGAGGAAGGGAGTGGAGGGGTGGTTTGGTTTATGGCATGAACACTGCCCTGCAGTTGTACACAACCTGTTCACTAAAGGCCTCCTCGCCATCACCCACTGGCACTATGAGAGAGAGAGAGAGAGAGAGAGAGAGAGAGAGAGAGAGAGAGAGAGAGAGAGAGAGAGAGAGAGAGAGAGAGAGAGAGAGAGAGAGAGAGAGAGAGAGAGAGAGAGAGAGAGAGAGAGAGAGAGAGAGAGAGAGAGAGAGAGAGAGAGAGAGAGAGAGAGAGAGAGAGAGAGAGAGAGAGAGAGAGAGAGAGAGAGAGAGAGAGAGAGAGAGAGAGAGAGAGAGAGAGAGAGAGAGAGAGAGAGAGAGAGAGAGAGAGAGAGTGTGGAGTTCTGACTGCATATTCCCCTTGACTTGGTCTCAGAGGTGGAACCCTGGTCCTTGTCATTCCTTCAGTCGGCTTGGTCTCAGAGCTGGAACCCTGGTCCTTGTCATTCCTTCAGTCGACTTGGTCTCAGAGGTGGAACCCTGGTCCTTGTCATTCCTTCAGTCGGCTTGGTCTCAGAGCTGGAACCCTGGTCCTTGGCATTCCTTCAGTCGACTTGGTCTCAGAGGTGGAACCCTGGTCCTTGTCATTCCTTTAGTCTCCATTGTCATGTCTGCATAGAGAGAGGGATCTCTTTGAAGACATTGTTAACTGTAGTAGAACAGCAGCTCCACCTGTGAAGTGATGAAACGTTTTCATTCAAACTAGCAAAGGGTGACTTGCAAAAAGCATTTCAGGAGAATCAAGCTGATACACAGACATTTGTGGAAAGTGTATTTACTGATGTCCCAATTCATTGTGTGGATGTTAAATCAGCGTTTCGTCCTTCTGCAGGACTACTTTACGGACCTCATCACAGAGGACGGCATCAACTACTTCCGCTCGTCTAAGAGGATGTACCCTCACCGGCCAGTGATGATGGTGATGAGCCATGCAGCCCCCCATGGGCCGGAGGACTCAGCACCTCAGTACAGCACTGCCTTTTCCAACGCATCCCAGCACATGTGAGTGTCTGACACACACACACACACACACACACACACACTGAAATGGGTTTACTGTGTAAGTGAAACAAGATCATAACATCAATCTGACTCATGCACTTGCAAAAACAGAACATGAACCTTTTATGCAGTGAGGTTTTTATTGAATGGAGGCTTGGATGTGAGGCTATCGGGTATAAAACGAGGTATCTTGCATCAATGAGTAATGTTGAGAAATAGATATGATTCTTAGAAAAATATGTATTTGTTGTTCTCTCCTTCTCAGAACTGTGTATCTCTTAAAGGCCTAGTGCAGTCAAAAACATGATTTCCTGTGTTCTATATATACACAGTGCCAGTCAAAAGTTTGGACATACCTACTCATTCAAGGGTTTTTCTTTATTTTTACTATTTTCTACATTGTAGAATAATAGTGAAGACATCAAAACTATGACATAGCACATATGGAATTATGTAGTAGCCAAAAAATTGTTAATCTTATTTTATATTTGAGATATTCAAAGTAGCCGCCCTTTGCCTTGATGACAGTTTTGCACATTTTTGGAATTTTCTCAACCAGCTTCACGAGGTAGTCAACAGGAATGTGTTTCAATTAACAGGTGTGCCTTGTTAAAAGTTCATTTGTGGAATTTCTTTCCTTCTTAATGCGCTTGGGCCAATCAGTTGTGTTGTGACAAGGTAGAGGTGGTATACAGAAGATAGCCCTATTTGGTAAAAGACCAAGTCCATATAATGGCAAGAACAGCTCAAATAAGATAAATGACAGTCCATCATTACTTTAAGACATGAAGGTCAGTCAATACGGAAAATGTCAAGGACATTGAAAGTTTCTTCAAGTGCATTCGCAAAAACCATCAAGTGCTATGATGAAACTGGCTCTCATGAGGATCGCCACAATAAAGGAAGACCCAGAATTACCTCCGCTGCAGAGGATAAGGTTATTAGAGTTACCAGCCTCAGAAATTGCAACCCAAATAAATGCTTCACAGAGTTCAAGTAACAGACACATCTCAACATTAACTGTTCAGAGGAGACTGCGTGAATCAGGCCTTCCTGGTCAAATTGCTGCAAAGAAACCACTACTAACGGACACCAATAATAAGAAGAGACTAGCTTGGGCCAAGAAACACGAGCAATGGACATTAGACCGGTAGAAATCTGTCCTTTGTCCTTGAAATCTGTCCTTGAGAAACAGAGTAGGTGAACGGATGATCTCCGCATATGTGGTTCCCACTGTGAAGCATGGAGGAGGAGGTGTGACGTGTGGGAGTGCTTTACTGGTGACACTGTCAGTGATTTATTTAGAATTCAAGGCACACTTAACCAGCATAGCTACCACAGCATTCTGCAGCGATATGGCATCCCATCTGGTTTGCGCTTAGTGGGACTATCATTTGTTTTTCAACAGGACAATGACCCAACACACCTCCAGGCTGTGTAAGAGCTATTTGACCAAGAATGAGAAGAGTGATGGAGAGCTGCATCAGATGACCTGGCCTCCACAATCACCCGACTTCAACCCAATTGAGATGGTTTGAGATGAGTTGGACAGCAGAGTGAAGGAAAAGCAGCCAACAAGTGCTCAGCATGTGTGGGAACTCCTTCAAGGCTGTTGGAAAAGCATTCCAGGTGAAGCTGGTTGAGAGAAGAGTGTGCAAAGCTGTCATCAAGGCAAAGAGTGGCTACTTTGAAGAATCTAAAATCTAAAATATATTTTGATTTGTTTTAACACTTTTTTGGTTACTACATGATTCCATATGTGTCTTCTTTTTATTATTATACAATGTAGAAAATAGTAAAAATAAAGAAAAACCCTTGAATGAGTAGGTGTGTCCAAACATTTGACTTGTACTGTACAAACCTATCTGCCAGTTTCCCACTCAGACCACTCCCAGAGAGTCCTAACAACATTCTTGCTTGAGAAATTGCTCTTTGCTAAGAAGCTATTTATTTATTTATTTATTGACAATTTTAATTGAAAACAATCACAGTAAGGTACGTACATAATTGTTACGCGGGAATGATTTGATAATAGGATAAAAATGGCTGCATTGGACCTTTAACATTGTCTTCAAGTAAAGAGAAATATCTGCTCCAGTGAGCATTGTGTAACCTTCCCCAGAATAACCCCCCCCCCCCCCTCTCTGCTAATGTGCTGCTTGGCAGAGCTGGTAACAGTGGAACATCTCTCTCTGTCTCTCTCTCTCTCTCTCTCTCTCTCTCTCTCTCTCTCTCTCTCTCTCTCTCTCTCTCTCTCTCTTGCACTCTCTCTCTCTCTTGCACTCTCTCTCTCTCTGTCTCTCTCTCTCTTTCCCTCTTTCTGTCTCTCTCTCTGTCTCTCTCTCTGTCACTCTCTTTCTCTCTCTCTCAATTTAATTTCAATTTAAGGGGCTTTATTGGCATGGGAAATGTGTTTACATTGCCAAAGCAAGTGAAATAGATAATAAACAAAAGTAAAATCTCTCTCTCTCTCTTTCTCTCCCTCTCTCTTTCTCTCTCTTGCACTCTCTCTCTCTTTCTCTCTCTCTCTCTCTCTCTTTCTCTCTCTCTGTCTATTCTTTTCTTCTCTTTCTCTCTCTCGCTCTCTCTCTTGAATTGTATCTTCTTATTTCTCTCTCCCGCTCTCCCTTTCTTTCTCTCGCTCTCTTTTTCTCTGTCTCTCTTCCTTTCTTCTCTCTCTCTCCATTCAATTCAGTTCAAAGGGATTTATTGGCATGGTAAACATATGTTTGCATTGCCAAAGAAATGTCTCTCTCTCTCTTTCCTCTCTCTCAATGTGTCTCTCTTTCCTCTCTCTCGCATTCTCTCTGTGTTCCCTCTGTCTCACACTCTCTCTATGTCTCTCTCTCTCTGGCAGATGACTCCTATTTCTAGCACTGTGCTAATTGCCCACCATCTGGGCCTAGTCTTCTGTCCCCTCTCTTCCCTCTGCCCCTCTCCCTATCTCTCTCTCCATCTCTCCCTCTCTCGCTCTCCCTCTCTCTTCCCCCCTCCATCTCGGAACACACCAGTAAACTTGCTACAGGCATGTCCCTCAGGGCTTAGCGGTACCATTCTCAGCCATGCTTATCCAACACTCGGGGTGGTGTATGTGTAAGTGCACTCTGTTGGCTCTCCCTCCTGCCTCTGAACAAACACTTGTTCACTTTCTCTAACACTCAAACACACGCACACATACTAATGCACACATCAACACACATTGTATCACTGCTCTGTGCTTAAGATTTAGAGGCACAATCAGCTTGTAGCAAACGCGCTCGCTGTGTCTCTGAACTGGGCACCGATTAGCAGGCATCCCATAGCCCTGCCTGGACAAAACACGACACACCACCACATTACACTACACTACAATACACACCACCACATTACACTACACTACAATACATACCGCCACACTACATACCACAACACTACATACCACAACACTACATACCACAACACTACATACCACAACACTACATACCACAACACTACATTACACCACACTACACTACATACCACAACACTACATTACACTACACCACACTACATACCACAACACTACATTACACTACACCACACTACATACCACAACACTACATACCACAACACTACATACCACAACACTACATTACACTACACCACACTACATACCACAACACTACACACCACCACACTACATACCACAACACTACATACCACAACACTACATACCACAACACTACATACCACAACACTACATACCACAACACTACATTACACTACACCACACTACATACCACAACACTACATTACACACCACTACACTACACAACACTACATACCACAACACTACACCACTACACACCACTACACTACACTACACTACACTACATACCACAACACTACATACCACAACACTACGCTACACTACACTACACTGCACTACACACCACTACACTACACAACACTACACACCACTACACACCACTACACTACACAACACTACACACCAATACACACCACTACACTACACTCCACCACACTACACTACACACCACTACACCACACACCACCAAACTACACAACACTAGACACCACTACACTACACCACTACACCACTACACACCACCACACTACATTACAGAACACTACAACACACCACTACATTACATTACACAACACTACACTACACAACACTACAACGTCAACAGAGAAGAGGCGACTCCGGGATAATGGCCTTCTAGGCAGAGTTGCAAAGAAAAATCTCCGACTGGCCAATAAAAAGGAAAGATTAAGAGGCCAGCATCCCGGAGTAACCTCTTCACTGTCGACGTTGAGACTGGTGTTTTGCGGGTACTATTTAATGAAGCTGTCAGTTGAGGACTTGTAATGTGTCTGTTTCTCAAACTAGACACTCTAATGTACTTGTCCTCTTGCTCAGTTATGCATCGGTGCCTCCCACTCTTTCTATTCTGGTTAGAGCCAGTTTGCGCTGTTCTGTGAAGGGAGTAGTACACAGCGTTGTACGAGATCTTCAGTGTCTTGGCAATTTCTCACATGGAATAGCCTTAATTTCTCAGAACAAGAATAGACTGACGAGTTTCAGAGGAAAGTTCTTTGTTTCTGGCCATTTTGAGCCTGTAATCGAACCCACAAATGCTGATGCTCCAGATACTCAACTAGTCTAAAGAAGGCCAGTTTTATTGCTTCTTTAATCAGAACAACAGTTTTCAGCTGTGCTAACATAATTGCAAAAGGGTTTTCTAATGATCAATTAGCCTTTTAAATTTATAAACTTGGATTAGCTAACACAACGTGCCATTGGAACACAGGAGTGATGGTTGCTGATAATGAGCCTCTGTATGCCTATGTAAATATTCCATAAAAAATCTGCCTTTTCCAGTTACAATAGTCATTTACAACATTAACAATGTCTCAGTGTATTTCTGAGCAATTTGATGTTATTTTTATGGACAAAAATTTGCTTTTCTTTTAAAAACAAGGACATTTCTAAGTGACCCCAAACTTTTGAACAGTAGTGTGTATATATACATATATATATATACAGTACCAGTCAAAAGTTTGGACACACCTACTCATTCAAGGGTTTTTCTTTATTTTCACTATTTTCTACATTTTAGAATAATAGTGAAGACATCAAAACTATGAAACAACACATATGGAATCATGTATTAACCAAAAAAGTGTTAAACAAATCAAAATACATTTTAGATTCTTCAAAGTAGCCACCCTTTGCCTTGATGACAGCTTTGCTTACTCTTGGCATTCTCTAAACCAGCTTCACCAGGAATGCTTTTCCAACAGTCTCGAAGGACTTCCCACATATGCTGAGCACTTGTTGGCTGCTTTTCCTTCACTCTGCGGTCCAACTCATCCAAAACCATCTCAATTGGGTTGAGGTCGGGTGATTGTGGAGGCCAGGTCATCAGAGGTAATATGGACTTGGTATTTCACAAAATAGGGCCATCTTCTGTATACCACCCCTACCTTGTCAAAACACATCTGATTGGCTCAAATGCATTAAGAAGGCAAGACATTCCACAAATGTACTTTTAAGATGGCACACCTGTTAATTGAAACACATTCCAGGTGACTACCTCATGAAGCTGCTTGGTGGATCCTAATGGCTTTTAAATGAGTATTTCACTGACTCTGCCATCATTCTACACTGAACAAAAACATACAGTGCATTCGGAAAGTATTCAGACCCCTTGACATTTCCACATTTTGTTACGTTACAGCCTTATTCTAAAATGGATTAAATTGTTTTTCCCCTCATCAATCTACACACAATACCCCATAATGACAGAGCAAAAACAGTTTTAGGTGCATTTTAGGAAACTCCAAGCAGGCTGTCATGTGCCTTTTACTGAGGAGTGGCTTCTGTCTGGCCACTCTACCATAAAGGCCTGATTGGTAGAGTGCTGCAGAGATGGTTGTCCTTCTGGAAATTCTCCCATCTCCACAAAGGATCTCTGGAGCTCTGTCAGATTGGCCATCGAGTTCTTGGTCACCACCCTGACCAAGGCCCTTCTCCCCAGATTGCTCAGTTTGGCCGGGCGGCCAGCTCTAGGAAGAGTCTTGGTGGTTCCCAACTTCTTCCATTTAAGAATGATGGAGGCCACTGTGTTCTTGGGGACCTTCAATGCTGCAGAACATTGTTGGTACCCTTCCCCAGATCTGTGTCTCAACATAATCCTGTCTCGGAGCTCTACGGACAATTACTTCGACCTCATGGCTTGATTTTTGCTCTGACATGCGCTGTCAACTGTGGGATCTTATATAGACAGGTGTGTGCCTTTCCAAATCATGCCTAATCAATTTAATTTACCACAGGTAGACTCTAATCAAGTTGTAGATTGGAAACCTGAGCTTAATTTTGAGTCTCATAGCAAAGGGTCTGAATACTTATGTAAATGTGATATTTCAGTTTTTTCCTTTTTATAAATTTGTTGACATTTCTATGGACCTGTTTCCACTTTGTCGTTATGGGGTATTGTGATGTCATTATGGGGTATTGTGATGTCATTATGGGGTATTGTGTGTAGATTGATGAGGATATTTTTTAATTTAATACATTATAGAATAAGGATGTAACGTAACAAAATGTGGAAAAAGTCAAGGGGTCTGAATACTTTCCGAATGCACTGTAAACGCAACATGCAACAATTTCAAAGTGTTTACTGAGTTACAGTTTAAAGGAAATCAGTCAATTTAAATACATTCATTAGGCCCTAATCTATGGATTTCACATGACTGGGAATACAGATATGCATCACAGATACCTTATAAATGGTCTAATTCACACACTTATCAAGAGAACATCCCTGGTCATCCCTACTGCCTCTGACCTGACGGACTCACTAAACAGAAATGTTTGGTTTGTAAATGATGTCTGAGTGTTGGAGTGTGCCCCTGGCTATCCGTAAATTTAAAGAACAAGAAAATGATGCCGTCTGGTTTGCTTAATATAAGGAATTTGAAATGATTTACACATTTACTTTTGATACCTAAGTACATTTTAGCATTTCCATTTTCTTTTGATACTGAAGTATATTTAAAACCAAATACTTTTAGACTTTTACTCAAGTAGTATTTTACTGGGTGACTTTCACTTATATTTGAGTCATTTTCTATTAAGGTATCTTTACTTTTACTCAAGTATGACAATGTAGTACTTTTTCCACCACTGCCAAACCCCAACCTCTCTTTCATCAACACTCTATGCAAAAGTTTTTATGGTCTTCTCTGGAATTCAGCCTCCTCTGTGTTGCTCTCCACATCCCCCATTCTGTCCCACATCTGTGAAGCAGTACATTCTGTTGTGATAACATCATGTAGGTCCAATATTTGATTGGAGGTTAACTTTACAGTAATCAATCAACAACAATACACTGTCTTTCAAAGGGGCTTTACTTTTTACTTTGTCTCTCTCTCCCCAATAGCTATGAGCCATGGCATAAGGCATGGTTTCTTTGTCTCTCTCGTAATGCTTGTTAATGCTTTGTAACTTAACCTTTATGCCTTTTATAATTTTTGTTCATTTTACAATGATATTAAGTCTATTTGCCTTTGATAGACAACTCTCAGACTTTTCTTGGTAGTTTATTCCTGTAACTCTCTTGCATATTGCTAAATCATCTTTATGGAGTCAGGTAAACAATTTAATAGGCTAGTTGCATAGTCTTATCACGGATCGCATTCGAGGTATATATAATATACTGTACATACAGTATATGATAGATATTACCTCACTACAATGGGCCCTGGTCAAAAGTGGTGCACTATATATGGAATAGTGTAGGGTGCTAATTGCTCCTAATCAGTGTCAGCTAAGCCCGCTCTAATGCCACTCTCCCCTGCTCATCACTGTGGTATTCTATGTGCTGCTGTTTACTTGCCTCAGAAGTACTCTGGATCTCTTTCCTCTGTAGAGTGCTTTAATCAGCTGGTGGCCTGTCAGCCTTCATTACGTTTCTCTGAGGAACTTTTCACTTTTTAAAGGACTAGGTTTTAGTTTCAGGCTCACTTTCCACACCAACTCTTCTCTCTCCTATAGTACTGAGTGTCACTGTGTCACAGTGTACTTCACCCACTCTGAGAACCCCGTCTTGCCTCTCATTAATTCATCAGAACATCCTTGGCCTCCATATAGTTACCCCAATCATCCACCATGTCAAATCCCTCCGAACCCCCGTTCAGTTAGCCCTACTTAGCTACACAGCTAGCACCCTTTAACTCCCAGTAATTAATCCCCCTGCACCATGGAAACCTCCTATAAAACTCTTCCCCTCACTTCCTCCATCCATCAAAGACCTTATTGCCCCCTCCCCTCCCACCATAACCTCGTAACTTCACCCCTTCTCCCACCATGCCCTGGTGTCAAAACCCCTCTACAGCCCCCTATAGCATCCAATCTCCAACCGTGAAATTCCTCACTTTTCTATCTTCTCTGCAATTCCGTCTCCAACTCGGTTATTGGAAGTTGTTCTGTGTGGGAGAGAGAGAAAAAAAATGGTTGATTGCCTCTGAGACCCAGTGATGATTGTCCCTGACCCCAACAATCCGATATTTCCCTCCCCTTTTAAGAGGAAATAGCTTAGCAGTTCAGAAGCAGCTGGGAGTCTTAGACGTGAGAGAGACCTGCGAGGATTGAGCGGATTACACATGGTCCAATACAGTGGAGAGACCCAGCAGGGTGAGCGAGAAAGAGGAAGAGAAATGAAGGAGGAGAGAGATATAGAACAGGCTGCAGCCTCTCTCCCTTTTGGCCAAGACATTTACATGTACATTAGTCATTTAGCAGAGTGGCTAGGGGGTCTGGAGGTCTGGAGGAGGTCTATAGGGGGTCTGGAGGAGGTCTATAGGGGGTCTGGAGGGGGTCTGGAGGAGGTCTATAGGGGATCTGGAGGAGGTCTATAGGGGGTCTATAGGGGGTCTGGGGGTCTGGAGGAGGTCTATAGGGGGTCTGTAGGAGGTCTATAGGGGGTCTGGGGGTCTGGAGGAGGTCTATAGGGGATCTGGAGGTCTGGAGGAGGTCTATAGGGGGTCTGGAGGAGGTCTATAGGGGGTCTATAGGGGGTCTATAGGGGGTCTGGGGGTCTGGAGGAGGTCTATAGGGGGTCTGGGGGTCTGGGGGTCTGGAGGAGGTCTATAGGGGGTCTATAGGGGGTCTATAGGGGGTCTGATAGGGGGTCTATAGGGGGTCTATAGGGGGTCTGATAGGGGGTCTATAGGGGGTCTGATAGGGATCTGCTGGGAGTCTGGAGGAGGTCTATAGGGGGTCTATGGGGGGTCTATAGGGGGTCTATAGGGGGTCTGATAGGGATCTGCTGGGAGTCTGGAGGAGGTCTATAGGGGGTCTATGGGGGGTCTATAGGGGGTCAGGAGGAGGTCTATAGGGGGTCTGGTAGGGATCTGCTGGGGGTCTGGAGGAGGTCTATAGGCGGTCTGGAGGAGGTCTATAGGGGGTCTACTGGGGGTCTGGTGGAGGTCTATGGGGGGTCTGGAGGAGGTCTATAGGGGGTCTATAGGGGGTCTGGAGGAGGTCTATAGGGGGTCTATAGGGGGTCTGGAGGAGGTCTATAGGGGGGCTGTAGGAGGTCTAAAGGCAGTCCGGAGCAAGTCAATAGTGGGTCTGGAGGGGGTCTATAGGGGTCTGGAGGAGGTCTATAGGGGGTCTGGAGGAGGTCTATAGGGGGTCTAGAGGGGGTCTATAGGGGTCTAGAGGAGGTCTATAGGGGGTCTGGAGGAGGTCTATAGGTGGTCTGCTGGGGGTCTGGTGGGGGTCTGGTGGGGGTCTCGTGGGGGTCTTGAGGAGGTCTAGAGGAGGTCTATAGGGGGTCTGCTGGGGGTCTGGAGGAGGTCTAGAGGAGGTCTGCTGGGGGTCTGGTGGGGGTCTCGTGGGGGTCTGGAGGAGGTCTATAGGGGGGCTGTAGGAGGTCTAAAGGCAGTCCGGAGCAAGTCAATAGTGGGTCTGGAGGGGGTCTATAGGGGTCTGGAGGAGGTCTATAGGGGGTCTAGAGGGGGTCTATAGGGGTCTAGAGGAGGTCTATAGGGGGGCTGTAGGAGGTCTATAGGGGGTCTAGAGGGGGTCTATAGGGGTCTAGAGGAGGTCTATAGGGGGTCTGGAGGAGGTCTATAGGGGGTCTGCTGGGGGTCTGGAGGAGGTCTAGAGGAGGTCTGCTGGGGGTCTGGTGGGGGTCTCGTGGGGGTCTCGTGGGGGTCTTGAGGAGGTCTAGAGGAGGTCTAGAGGAGGTCTGCTGGGGGTCTGGTGGGGGTCTGCTGGGGGTCTGGTGGGGGTCTGCTGGTGGCAGTAGCACTGGAAGCATGCTAAATCTTCCTTTAATCACAACAAAGCTGAGATAAACAAATGCAGCTGATCCTTTATCAGGATGTGCTGCCAACTGTCACAGCTGATACACCACAGAGACCGTCTGGGAGAGATACCGAGGGAGAGAGGAAACACAGATACGGAGGGAAAGAGGGGGAGTAGTGGAGGGAGGGTGAGATGGAGGGAACAGGTGAGAGTGGAGGGAGTAACTCAATCACATGATAAGAGCCATTTGTTTTCTGGAGATAATTCAGATGGTGGTTATGTCCCCCCCTCCTGCTGTGTGTGTGTGTGTGTGTGTGTGTGTGTGTGTGTGTGTGTGTGTGTGTGTGTGTGTGTGTGTGTGTGTGCGTGTGCGTGCGTGCGTGCGTGCGTGCGTGCGTGCGTGCGTGCGTGCGTGCGTGCTGCGTGCGTGCAGGGCGGAGTAATGAAAGTCAGTGCTCCTAGTCATTAATCACAGACACAAATGCACGCATGCACACACACACACACACAAATCAGACACACACACACAACACCCTCCCACTGCACAACTCACAGGAGAGAGACAGTCTTTTTAATTTAACCAATGACCAGCCAGCCACCAGCCCCAATACATTTCCCTCCTCCCATTGTCCTAATATATACTTCTTGACCAAAAGTATGTGGACATCTCATTCGCAAATCATGGGCATTAACATGGAGTTGGTTGCCCCTTTGCTGCTATAACAGCCTCCACTCTTCTGGGAAGACTTTCCACTAGATGTTGGAACATTGCTACGGGGACTTGCTTCCATTCAGCCACAAGAGCATTAGTGAGGTCAGGCGCTGATGTTGGGCGATTAGGCCTGGCTCGCAGTCAGCGTTCCAATTCTTCCCAAAGGTGTTTGATGTGGTTGAGGTCAGGTCTCTGTGCAGGCAAGACATGTTCTTCCACACCGATTTCAACAAACCATTTCTATATGGACCTTGCTTTGTGCACAGGGGCATTGTCATGCTGAAACAGGAAAGGGCCTTCCCCAAACAGGTGCCACAATGTTGGAAGCACAGAATCGTATAGAATGTCATTGTATGCTGTAGAGTTAATATTTCCCGTCACTGGAACTAATGGGTCCTAGCCCGAACCATGAAAAAAAGCCCGAGACCATTATTCCTCCTCCACCAAACTTTACAGTTGGCACTATGCATTCGAGCAAGCAGCATTCTCCTGGCATCCCCCGAACCAAGATTCTCCTCATTACAGGCCACACACGCACGCAGTCACATACACACACGCAGTCACATACATGCACGCAGTCACACACACACGCACGCAGTCACACACGCACGCACACAGTCACATACACACACACAGTCACAAACACACACGCAGTCACATGCATGCACGCAGTCACACACACACGCACGCAGTCACACACGCACGCACACAGTCACACACACACACGCACGCAGTCACACACACACACGCACGCAGTCACACACACACGCAGTCACACACACGCACACAATCACACACACACACACACGCAGTCACACACACGCACACA
This sequence comes from Salvelinus alpinus, assembly GCF_045679555.1. NCBI lineage: Eukaryota > Metazoa > Chordata > Actinopteri > Salmoniformes > Salmonidae > Salvelinus > Salvelinus alpinus. The sequence goes on along the minus strand of NC_092102.1, from coordinate 43,862,576 downwards.
GTCACACACGCACGCACACAGTCACACACACACACGCAGTCACACACGCACGCACACAGTCACACACACACGCGCGCAGTCACACGCACACACACTCGCACACACACACACACACACACACACACACACACACACACACACACACACACACACACACACACACACACACACACACACACAGTCACACACAGTCACACACACACACACACACACACACACACGCACAGGGGAGTATGTAGTGGAGGTGTTCCACCGAAGACAGTTGTATTTTTGTACAATATCGATCTAGTTAATTAAAGACAGACTAAACCATCACAACCAAGAACAATGGAATCACCTGCCAAGAACAATGGAATCACCTACCAAGAATAATGGAATCACCTACCTGTTTTCCATTACCCATTAATGCTCTATTTGGGTCAAGAGTTAATTGTAACGGGGACTTTGTGTCTATGAGTGATCCCTCTACTCCTAAAGCGTAATTAAAACTCAAAGTCAAAAACTTTTCAAAATATACTTTTGTCAATGTGTCAAAACGATGTCACTGAACTCCTCTGAACCCTTTTGCTCTCTGTCTTCTCTCAGCACTCCCAGCTACAACTATGCTCCGAACCCGGACAAGCACTGGATCATGCGTTACACTGGTTCCATGAAGCCCATCCACATGGAGTTCACCAACATGCTACAGAGGAAGAGGCTGCAGACTCTGCTCTCTGTGGACGACAGCGTGGAGAAGGTGAGCCTAGCGCGACCCCCTAATTACAGGATCCCTTTACGGCTCTGTTGGTAGAGCATGGCGCTTGCAAGACCAGGGTTTTGTGTTCGATTCCCGGGGCCACCCTTATGTAAAAGGTATGCGCGCATGACTGTAAGTTGCTTCAGATAAAAGTGTCTGCTAAATGGGATACATTATCATCATATATTATTCATTCTGCACGTTTCCATCTGTACCTGTCCATCACTACATAGCATTGACCTAGTAGAGACCATCAGTACATTCCATTGCCCCAGTAGAGACCATCAGTACATTCCATTGCCCCAGTAGAGACCATCAGTACATTCCATTGCCCCAGTAGAGACCATCAGTATGTTCCATTGCTCTAGTAGAGACCATCAGTACATGCCATTGCCACAGTAGAGACCATCAGTACATTCCATTGCCCCAGTAGAGACCATCAGTACATTCCATTGCCCCAGTAGAGACCATCAGTATGTTCCATTGCCCCAGTAGAGACCATCAGTATCTGTCCTGTGTTTATTGCTATCTGTTCTGTGTTCTAGATGTATAACATGCTATCTGTCCTGTGTTCTAGGTGTATAACATGCTATCTGTCCTGTGTTCTAGGTGTATAACATGCTATCTGTCCTGTGTTCTAGGTGTATAACATGCTATCTGTTCTGTGTTCTAGATGTATAACATGCTATCTGTCCTGTGTTCTATGTGTATAACACGCTATCTGTTCTGTGTTCTATGTGTATAACATGCTATCTGTTCTGTGTTCTAGATGTATAACATGCTATCTGTCCTGTGTTCTAGGTGTATAACACGCTATCTGTTCTGTGTTCTAGATGTATAACATGCTATCTGTCCTGTGTTCTATGTGTATAACACGCTATCTGTTCTGTGTTCTAGGTGTATAACATGCTATCTGTCCTGTGTTCTAGATGTATAACATGCTATCTGTCCTGTGTTCTAGGTGTATAACACGCTATCTGTTCTGTGTTCTAGATGTATAACACGCTATCTGTCCTGTGTTCTAGGTGTATAACACGCTATCTGTATTGTGTTCTAGGTGTATAACATGCTATCTGTTCTGTGTTCTATGTGTATAACACGCTATCTGTCCTGTGTTCTAGGTGTATAACACGTTATCTGTCCTGTGTTCTAGGTGTATAACATGCTATCTGTATTGTGTTCTAGGTGTATAACACGCTATCTGTCCTGTTTTCTAGGTGTATAACACGCTATCTGTATTGTGTTCTAGGTGTATAACACGCTATCTGTATTGTGTTCTAGGTGTATAACATGCTATCTGTATTGTGTTCTAGGTGTATAACATGCTATCTGTATTGTGTTCTAGGTGTATAACATGCTATCTGTATTGTGTTCTAGGTGTATAACATGCTATCTGTATTGTGTTCTAGGTGTATAACATGCTATCTGTATTGTGTTCTAGGTGTATAACATGCTATCTGTATTGTGTTCTAGGTGTATAACATGCTATCTGTATTGTGTTCTAGGTGTATAACACGCTATCTGTCCTGTTTTCTAGGTGTATAACACGCTATCTGTATTGTGTTCTAGGTGTATAACATGCTATCTGTATTGTGTTCTAGGTGTATAACATGCTATCTGTATTGTGTTCTAGGTGTATAACATGCTATCTGTATTGTGTTCTAGGTGTATAACATGCTATCTGTATTGTGTTCTAGGTGTATAACATGCTATCTGTATTGTGTTCTAGGTGTATAACATGCTATCTGTATTGTGTTCTAGGTGTATAACATGCTATCTGTATTGTGTTCTAGGTGTATAACATGCTATCTGTATTCTGTATTGTGTAACTAATATGCTAGAGTGGAAACCGGTCGCATTCCGCTTCGCTCCTCAGGTAGTATCACATTTTCACATTCTCATTTCATTTCATTATAGTACAACGGTTTGATTTGTTTAATCTTAGCTAGCTACTTAGCCGTCTTTGTATCAAAGATAATTGCGTAGCTAGCCAGCTATTCTTCGTTCTTTTAACGTAACTTTTAACGTAACGTAGTCAACACTGCTACCTAGCCAGCTAGCCACCGAACAGCAACACTGTAGTAACTATTACATTCAACGGAACGACTCGATTAGTGTAGTGTTAGCTAGCTACATAGTTGTCTTTGCTGTCTTTGTTTCTAAGATAACTGCGTAGTTTAGACTAATTCGGTTAGCTAGCCAGCTATTTTTTGTCCTTTTAACGTAACGTAACGTAGTCAACACTGCTCGCTAGCCAGCTAGCCACCGAATAGCAACACAGTAGAAACTATTACATTCAACGGATCAACGGAACGATTGATTAGTGTAGTGTTAGCTAGCTACATAGTTGTCTTTGCTGTCCTTGTATCTAAGACAATTGTGTAGTTTATACTAATTAACGAGCCAGTTACCGAGGTTACATAGCTAGCTACCGAGGTTACCTAGCCAGCGACACTCTCAAACAAAGTCAACAACGCAGCCACTGCTAGCTAGCCCACTTCCGCAGTACTGTATCATTTTAATAATTTTGGTCAATAAGATTTCTGCAACGCAAGCTTAACTTTCTGAACATTCGAGACGTGTAGTTCACTTGTCATTCCAATCTCCTTTGCATTAGCGTAGCCTCTTCTGTAGCCTGTCAACTATGTGTCTGTCTATCCCTGTTCTCTCCTCTCTGCACAGACCATACAAACGCTTCACACCGCGTGGCCGCGGCCACCCTAACCTGGTGGTCCCAGCGCGCACCACCCACGTGGAGTCCCAGGTCTCCGGCAGCCTCTGGAACTGCCGATCTGCGGCCAACAAGGCAGAGTTCATCTCAGCCTATGCTTCCCTCCAGTCCCTCGACTTCTTGGCACTGACGGAAACATGGATCACCACAGATAACACTGCTACTCCTACTGCTCTCTCCTCGTCTGCCCACGTGTTCTCGCACACCCCGAGAGCTTCTGGTCAGCGGGGTGGCGGCACCGGGATCCTCATCTCTCCCAAGTGGTCTTTCTCCCTTTCTCCCCTTACCCATCTGTCTATCGCCTCCTTTGAATTCCATGCTGTCACAGTTACCAGCCCTTTCAAGCTTAACATCCTTATCATTTATCGCCCTCCAGGTTCCCTTGGAGAGTTCATCAATGAGCTTGATGCCCTGATAAGCTCCTTTCCTGAGGACGGCTCACCTCTCACAGTTCTGGGTGACTTTAACCTCCCCACGTCTACCTTTGACTCATTCCTCTCTGCCTCCTTCTTTCCACTCCTCTCCTCTTTTGACCTCACCCTCTCACCTTCCCCCCCTACTCACAAGGCAGGCAATACGCTTGACCTCATCTTTACTAGATGCTGTTCTTCCACTAACCTCATTGCAACTCCCCTCCAAGTCTCCGACCACTACCTTGTATCCTTTTCCCTCTCGCTCTCATCCATCACTTCCCACACTGCCCCTACTCGGATGGTATCGCGCCGTCCCAACCTTCGCTCTCTCTCCCCCGCTACTCTCTCCTCTTCCATCCTATCATCTCTTCCCTCTGCTCAAACCTTCTCCAACCTATCTCCTGATTCTGCCTCCTCAACCCTCCTCTCCTCCCTTTCTGCATCCTTTGACTCTCTATGTCCCCTATCCTCCAGGCCGGCTCGGTCCTCCCCTCCTGCTCCGTGGCTCGACGACTCATTGCGAGCTCACAGAACAGGGCTCCGGGCAGCCGAGCGGAAATGGAGGAAAACTCGCCTCCCTGCGGACCTGGCATCCTTTCACTCCCTCCTCTCTACATTTTCCTCTTCTGTCTCTGCTGCTAAAGCCACTTTCTACCACTCTAAATTCCAAGCATCTGCCTCTAACCCTAGGAAGCTCTTTGCCACCTTCTCCTCCCTCCTGAATCCTCCTCCCCCTCCTCCCCCCTCCTCCCTCTCTGCAGATGACTTCGTCAACCATTTTGAAAAGAAGGTCGACGACATCCGATCCTCGTTTGCTAAGTCAAACGACACCGCTGGTTCTGCTCACACTGCCCTACCCTGTGCTCTGACCTCTTTCTCCCCTCTCTCTCCAGATGAAATCTCGCGTCTTGTGACGGCCGGCCGCCCAACAACCTGCCCGCTTGACCCTATCCCCTCCTCTCTTCTCCAGACCATTTCCGGAGACCTTCTCCCTTACCTCACCTCGCTCATCAACTCATCCTTGACCGCTGGCTACGTCCCTTCCGTCTTCAAGAAAGCGAGAGTTGCACCCCTGCTGAAAAAACCTACACTCGATCCCTCCGATGTCAACAACTACAGACCAGTATCCCTTCTTTCTTTTCTCTCCAAAACTCTCGAACGTGCCGTCCTTGGCCAGCTCTCCCGCTATCTCTCTCAGAATGACCTTCTTGATCCAAATCAGTCAGGTTTCAAGACTAGTCATTCAACTGAGACTGCTCTTCTCTGTATCACGGAGGCGCTCCGCACTGCTAAAGCTAACTCTCTCTCCTCTGCTCTCATCCTCCTAGACCTATCGGCTGCCTTCGATACTGTGAACCATCAGATCCTCCTCTCCACCCTCTCCGAGTTGGGCATCTCCGGCGCGGCCCACGCTTGGATTGCGTCCTACCTGACAGGTCGCTCCTACCAGGTGGCGTGGCGAGAATCTGTCTCCTCACCACGTGCTCTCACCACTGGTGTCCCCCAGGGCTCTGTTCTAGGCCCTCTCCTATTCTCGCTATACACCAAGTCACTTGGCTCTGTCATAACCTCACATGGTCTCTCCTATCATTGCTATGCAGACGACACACAATTAATCTTCTCCTTTCCCCCTTCTGATGACCAGGTGGCGAATCGCATCTCTGCATGTCTGGCAGACATATCAGTGTGGATGACGGACCACCACCTCAAGCTGAACCTCGGCAAGACGGAGCTGCTCTTCCTCCCGGGGAAGGACTGCCCGTTCCATGATCTCGCCATCACGGTTGACAACTCCATTGTGTCCTCCTCCCAGAGCGCTAAGAACCTTGGCGTGATCCTGGACAACACCCTGTCGTTCTCAACTAACATCAAGGCGGTGGCCCGTTCCTGTAGGTTCATGCTCTACAACATCCGCAGAGTACGACCCTGCCTCACACAGGAAGCGGCGCAGGTCCTAATCCAGGCACTTGTCATCTCCCGTCTGGATTACTGCAACTCGCTGTTGGCTGGGCTCCCTGCCTGTGCCATTAAACCCCTACAACTCATCCAGAACGCCGCAGCCCGTCTGGTGTTCAACCTTCCCAAGTTCTCTCACGTCACCCCGCTCCTCCGCTCTCTCCACTGGCTTCCAGTTGAAGCTCGCATCCGCTACAAGACCATGGTGCTTGCCTACGGAGCTGTGAGGGGAACGGCACCTCAGTACCTTCAGGCTCTGATCAGGCCCTACACCCAAACAAGGGCACTGCGTTCATCCACCTCTGGCCTGCTCGCCTCCCTACCACTGAGGAAGTACAGTTCCCGCTCAGCCCAGTCAAAACTGTTCGCTGCTCTGGCACCCCAATGGTGGAACAAACTCCCTCACGACGCCAGGACAGCGGAGTCAATCACCACCTTCCGGAGACACCTGAAACCCCACCTCTTCAAGGAATACCTAGGATAGGATAAAATAATCCTTCTGACCCCCCCCCCCCCTTAAAAGATTTAGATGCACTATTGTAAAGTGGTTGTTCCACTGGATGTCATAAGGTGAATGCACCAATTTGTAAGTCGCTCTGGATAAGAGCGTCTGCTAAATGACTTAAATGTAATGTAATGTGTTCTAGGTGTATAACATGCTGGCTGAGACTGGAGAACTGGACAACACATATATCATCTACACAGCTGACCATGGCTACCACATTGGTCAGTTTGGCCTGGTCAAGGGCAAGTCCATGCCATACGAGTTTGACATTCGAGTACCCTTCTACATCCGAGGGCCCAACGTGGAGGCAGGAGCCAGGTAAGGTTCTAGGGGCTGTTGTATCATATGGCTGTAAGGGTGCTGATCTGTGGATGACGTAACCCCTGTGGAACTGATCCATACATACTAACATCAAACCTTCTGTGTCATTATACATCCTCCAAATCCTCTACATAGCTGCTCTATCCCCCTGATCCCTCCGCAAGACCACTGGCAGAGAGAGAGAGAGAGATGAGAGATGAGATGAGAGAAATAGATGAGAGATGTCTATTTATATTACAATAGAAGAACAGTAACATCTGCCTGATCACAGAGGGAGTGACTTTGTTTTGCTCTTTTTGTTTGGATGATTTAGACAGTCAGTTGAACATCACCATTCAGTGTTAAGTCCTCTAGTGCCAGGGGACACTCAGACGCTCCATATACAGTCGGAAGTTTACATACACTTACCTTGGAGTCATAAAAACTAGTTTTTCAACCACTCCACAAATTTCTTGTTAACAAACTATAGTTTTGGCATGTTGGTTCGGACATCTACTTTGTGCATGACACAAGTAATTTTTCCAACAATTGTTTACAGACAGATTATTTAACTTATAATTCACTGTATCACAATTCCAGTGGGTCAGAAGTTTACATACACTAAGTTGACTGTGCCTTTAAACTGCTTGGAAAATTCCAGGAAATTTGTCATGGCTTTAGAAGCTTCTGATAGGCTAACTGACATAATTTGAGTCAAATGGAGGTAACAAGTGGATATATTTCAAGACCTACCTTCAAACTCAGTGCCTCTTTGCTTGACATCATGGGAAAATTAAAAGAAATCACTCAAGACCTCAGAAAGAAAATTGTAGACCTCCACAAAGACTTGTTCCTTGGGAGAAATGTCCAAATGCCTGAAGGTACCACGTTCATCTGTACAAACAATAGTATGCAAGTATAAACACCATGCGACCACGCAGCCGTCCTACTGCTCAGGAAGGTGAAGCGTTCTCTCTCCTAGAGATGAACGTACTTTGGTGCAAAAAATGCAAATCAATCCCAGAACAACAGCAAAGGAACTTGTGAAGATGCTGGAGGAAACAGGTACAAACGTATCTATATCCACAGTAAAACGAGTCCTATATCGACATAACCTGAAAGGCCGCTCAGCAAGGAAGAAGCCACTGCTCCAAAACCGCCATAAAAAAGCCAGACTACGGTTTGCAACTGCGCATGGGGAACAAAGATCGTACTTTTTGGAGAAATGTCCTCTGGTCTGATGAAACAAAAATAGAACTGTTTGGCCATAATGACCATTGCTATGTTTGGAGGAAAAAGGGGGACGCTTGCAAGTCGAAGAACACCATCCAAACCGTAAAGCACGGGGTTGGTAGCATCATGTTGTGGGGGTGCTTTGCTGCAGGAAGGACTGGTGCACTTCACAAAATAGATTGCACCATGAGTAAAGAAAATTGTGTGGATATAAAGAAGCAACATCTCAAGACATCAGTCAGGAAGTTAAAGCTTGGTCGCAAATGGGTCTTCCAGATGGACAATGATCCCAAGCATACCTCCAAAGTTGTGGCAAAATGGCTTAAGGACAACAAAGTCAAGGTATTGGAGTTGCCATCACAAAGCCCAGACCTCAATCCCATCGAAAATTTGTGGGCAGAACTGAAAAAACGTGTGCGAGCAAGGAGGCTTACAAACCTGACTCAGTTACACCAGCTCTGTCAGGAGGAATGGGCCAAAATTCACCCAACTTAATGTGGGAAGCTTGTGGAAGGCTACTCGAAGCGTTTGACCCAAGTTAAACAATTTAAAGGCAAATACTAATTGAGTGTATGTAAACTTCTGACCCACTGGGAATGTGATGAAAGAAATAAAAGCTGAAATAAATCATTCTCTCTAATATTGTTCTGACATTTCACATTATTTAACATAAAGTGGTGATTCTAACTGACCTAAGACAGGGAGTTTTTACTCGGATTAAATGTCAGGATTTGTGAAAAACTGATTTAAAATGTGTTTGGCTAAGGTGTATGTAAACCTACGACTTCAGCTCTATATCACAAGTCAAGATAAGACCCAGATGCAGGTGGAGATGGAGGCAGATAGTTTGAATCTCAAAATGTTTATTTTAGCACAGGGGTCAGGCAGAGGGCAAATCGAGGGCAGGCAGAGGTTCGTAATCCAGGAGAGTCTGACAGGTACATGACAGCAGGCAGGATCAGGGTCAGGACAGGCAGAAGGGTCAGAACTGGGAAGACTAAAAACAAAAACTTGAGATAGAGGAAAATGGGAAAATACACACTGGTACGACCCAACAAAGACAAGTCGAACTGGCAACAGGCAAACAGAAAATGCAGGTATAAACACACAGGGTATAATGCAGAAAAACGATGTTTTGCTCTATGACCCCCACAATTGTCATGGGATTCGTCTGAAGGTAACCCATACAAATGAATGGAAGTATGGAGGTCATTTTTTTTCATCAGAAATAAGGGGTTAAATATGTGTCCAAAAAAACATTTCCTGAGCATTCTTATATCTCCTAGACAGATACTTCAAAACCTTATTCCTTATGAAGTATTTTTTTCTTATTTTTTTTATTTTTTACAATTTATGAATGTGTTATTAATGCTTTTCTATGGGCTATAGTAGTAAAGGACAAATTCTATATTTTATCAAATCATTTTTAGATTTATTTTATACCTAAAGTGGTCCTAAAATTCATGGTATGCTCGTCTTAAAACAATTCCATTAGGTTAGCTTAGTAGGGAATAGAGGGAGTGAAGGGAGCGAGCCTAAGATGGGGGATTTACTTTTGGAGGGAAGGAAGGACGGTGAAAGGAATCCGGTGTCTGGTTGATATGACTGGACAAATGGCCTACAGAGCCTAAGGATGGAATACTCCCCCCTCCCTTTTCCTCTCTGTCTGTCCTGAGGGTCCTCCTAATCTCTTCTGTCTGGACTCTAGATCTCTGGAGCAGTTATTTATTGGGATGGTGTTCTTGGGGTTGTACTCATCCTTCTTCTTCCTCCAAACACGACGAGTGGAGTTTAGACCAAAAAGCTCTATTTTTGTCTCATCAGACCACATGACCTTCTCCCATTCCTCCTCTGGATCATCCAGATGGTCATTGGCAAACTTCAGACGGGCCTGGACATGCGCTGGCTTGAGCAGGGGGACCTTGCGTGCGCTGCAGGATTTTAATCCATGGCGGCGTAGTGTGTTACTAATGGTTTTCTTTGAGACTGTGGTCCCAGCTCTCTTCAGGTCATTGACCAGGTCCTGCCGTGTAGTTCTGGGCTGATCCCTCACCTTCCTCATGATCATTGATGCCCCACGAGGTGAGATCTTGCATGGAGCCCCAGACCGAGGCTGATTGACCGTCATCTTGAACTTCTTCCATTTTCTAATAATTGCGCCAAAAGTTGTTGCCTTCTCACCAAGCTGCTTGCCTATTGTCCTGTAGCCCATCCCAGCCTTGTGCAGGTCTACAATTTTATCCCTGATGTCCTTACACAGCTCTCTGGTCTTGGCCATTGTGGAGAGGTTGGAGTCTGTTTGATTGAGTGTGTGGACAGGTGTCTTTTATACAGGTAACGAGTTCAAACAGGTGCAGTTAATACAGGTAATGAGTGGAGAACAGGAGGGCTTCTTAAAGAAAAACTAACAGGTCTGTGAGAGCCGGAATTGGTACTGGTTGGTAGGTGATCAAATACTTATGTCATGCAATAATACTTGTTCTCCCCACTGTATATATATATATATCTCTTTCTGTTTCTCGCTCTCTCTCACACACACTTTCTCTCTCTTTCTCTATCTCTCTCTCACTTTCTCTCTCTCACTCTCTCTCTGTTTCTCGGTCTCTCTCTGTTTCTCGGTCTCTCCCATCTCTCACTCTCTCGCTCTCCATCCCTCTCTCTCTCATCAGCTGACGTTAACCAACCAGATACCATCTGACACGCGCTGTAATAACCTTGTCCCCTTATCTCTCCCTGCGTCTCCATAGCAACCCTCACATGGTGCTGAACATTGACCTGGCGCCCACCATCCTGGACATCGCTGGTGTGGACGTCCCGCCGGACATGGACGGCAAGTCCATCCTCAAACTGCTGGACATAGAGAGGCCAGTCAACAGGTATGGAGCAGAAAAGGAGCAATTCCTGCCCATAACTATGTGTATTCTGTATGTTGGCAGGCCATAGATCACTGACATAAGTCACTGCATATTCTCTAGGTCCCTTAAATTCAACTCTGGACATGGAAGCCAGTTCCACTGCTTTTTAAATGATTCCCCTCTAATCAGGCACTGATTTAGGACACCAGGTGGGTGCCAGAAATGATCAGGTAGAACAGGAAAACCAAACAGGCTCTGGACCTCTTGGGTTAGACCCCTGACCCCTGCGCTAGGCGGTTCTATTGATTATGAGTTGTACATTAGCACAGGCCACTGACAGGTTTGAGTTCCCTCAGGGTTCCTGCTCTACTCTGGTAAAATTACTTCAAAAGAGCCCAATCTAACACCTGGGTTTGACCAATGAGTTTTCCTCAAAACTGTGACACCGCAACAATCTTTGAACATGGCTCAGTCTGCCTAGTTACCATGACATCAGTTGACATCCCAGCGACACCTCTTCCTCCTGCCCAGCCTGGATATTGCCATCGTTAACGGAAAAAAAAGATATCAAAGAAAATACATAATCCCTCAAAGACAAAGTAATATCTCCAGGAGCTGGTCGGTCGGTCGGTCGGTCGGTCGGTCGGTCTGTCGGTCTGTCGGTCTGTCGGTCTGTCGGTCTGTCGGTCTGTCGGTCTGTCTGTCTGTCTGTCTGTCTGTCTGTCTGTCTGTCTGTCTGTCTGTCTGTTTGTTGGGGGATTCTCTTCTCTTTCCCAGCTCTGCAGCTGTAATCAGAGAGAGATAGCTGTGAAATTGTTCCGCAGGCCTGATGGGAGGCTGTGGGGATAGAAGGAGAGGATGTGGGGATAGACGGAGAGGCTGTGGGGATAGGAGGAGAGGATGTGGGGATAGACGGAGAGGCTGTGGGGATAGACGGAGAGGCTGTGGGGATAGGAGGAGAGGCTGTGGGGATAGACGGAGAGGCTGTGGGGATAGGAGGAGAGGCTGTGGGGATAGACGGAGAGGCTGTGGGGATAGACGGAGAGGCTGTGGGTATAGAAGGAGAGGCTGTGGGGATAGAAGGAGAGGCTGTGGGGATAGAAGGAGAGGCTGTGGGGATAGAAGGAGAGGCTGTGGGGATAGACGGAGAGGCTGTGGGGATAGAAGGAGAGGCTGTGGGGATAGAAGGAGAGGCTGTGGGGATAGACGGAGAGGCTGTGGGGATAGACGGAGAGGCTGTGGGGATAGAAGGAGAGGCTGTGGGGATAGAAGGAGAGGCTGTGGGGATAGAAGGAGAGGCTGTGGGGATAGAAGGAGAGGCTGTGGGGATAGAAGGAGAGGCTGTGGGGATAGAAGGAGAGGCTGTGGGGATAGAAGGAGAGGCTGTGGGTATAGAAGGAGAGGCTGTGGGGATAGAAGGAGAGGTTGTGGGGATAGACGGAGAGGCTGTGGGGATAGAAGGAGAGGCTGTGGGGATAGAAGGAGAGGCTGTGGGGATAGACGGAGAGGCTGTGGGGATAGACGGAGAGGCTGTGGGGATAGAAGGAGAGGCTGTGGGGATCAGAGAGCTGTAATCAGAGAGAGATAGCTGTGAAATTGTTCCGCAGGCAGGGGAGGCTAGCTGCCTGGCCTGATGGGAGGCTGTGGGGATAGAAGGAGAGGCTGTGGGGATAGACGGAGAGGCTGTGGGGATAGAAGGAGAGGCTGTGGGGATAGACAGAGAGGCTGTGGGGATAGACGGAGAGGCTGTGGGTATAGAAGGAGAGGCTGTGGGGATAGAAGGAGAGGCTGTGGGGATAGAAGGAGAGGCTGTGGGGATAGAAGGAGAGGCTGTGGGGATAGAAGGAGAGGCTGTGGGGATAGAAGGAGAGGCTGTGGGGATAGACGGAGAGGCTGTGGGGATAGAAGGAGAGGCTGTGGGGATAGAAGGAGAGGCTGTGGGGATAGAAGGAGAGGCTGTGGGGATAGAAGGAGAGGCTGTGGGGATAGAAGGAGAGGCTGTGGGGATAGAAGGAGAGGCTGTGGGGATAGAAGGAGAGGCTGTGGGTATAGAAGGAGAGGCTGTGGGGATAGAAGGAGAGGTTGTGGGGATAGACGGAGAGGCTGTGGGGATAGAAGGAGAGGCTGTGGGGATAGAAGGAGAGGCTGTGGGGATAGAAGGAGAGGCTGTGGGGATAGACGGAGAGGCTGTGGGGATAGAAGGAGAGGCTGTGGGGATAGAAGGAGAGGCTGTGGGGATCAGAGAGCTGTAATCAGAGAGAGATAGCTGTGAAATTGTTCCGCAGGCAGGGGAGGCTAGCTGCCTGGCCTGATGGGAGGCTGTGGGGATAGAAGGAGAGTCTGTGGGGATAGACGGAGAGGCTGTGGGGATAGAAGGAGAGGCTGTGGGGATAAACAGAGAGGCTGTGGGGATAGACGGAGAGGCTGTGGGGATAGAAGGAGAGGCTGTGGGGATAGAAGGAGAGGCTGTGGGGATAGAAGGAGAGGCTGTGGGGATAGAAGGAGAGGCTGTGGGGATAGAAGGAGAGGCTGTGGGGATAGAAGGAGAGGCTGTGGGGATAGAAGGAGAGGCTGTGGGGATAGACGGAGAGGCTGTGGGGATAGACGGAGAGGCTGTGGGGATAGAAGGAGAGGCTGTGGGGATAGAAGGAGAGGCTGTGGGGATAGAAGGAGAGGCTGTGGGGATAGACGGAGAGGCTGTGGGGATAGGAGGAGAGGCTGTGGGGATAGACGGAGAGGCTGTGGGGATAGAAGGAGAGGCTGTGGGGATAGAAGGAGAGGCTGTGGGGATAGAAGGAGAGGCTGTGGGGATAGAAGGAGAGGCTGTGGGGATAGAAGGAGAGGCTGTGGGGATAGAAGGAGAGGCTGTGGGGATAGAAGGAGAGGCTGTGGGTATAGAAGGAGAGGCTGTGGGGATCAGAGAGCTGTAATCAGAGAGAGATAGCTGTGAAATTGTTCCGCAGGCAGGGGAGGCTAGCTGCCTGGCCTGATGGGAGGCTGTGGGGATAGAAGGAGAGGCTGTGGGGATAGACGGAGAGGCTGTGGGGATAGAAGGAGAGGCTGTGGGGATAGACAGAGAGGCTGTGGGGATAGACGGAGAGGCTGTGGGTATAGAAGGAGAGGCTGTGGGGATAGACAGAGAGGCTGTGGGGATAGACGGAGAGGCTGTGGGTATAGAAGGAGAGGCTGTGGGGATAGAAGGAGAGGCTGTGGGGATAGAAGGAGAGGCTGTGGGGATAGAAGGAGAGGCTGTGGGGATAGAAGGAGAGGCTGTGGGGATAGAAGGAGAGGCTGTGGGGATAGACGGAGAGGCTGTGGGGATAGAAGGAGAGGCTGTGGGGATAGACAGAGAGGCTGTGGGGATAGACGGAGAGGCTGTGGGTATAGAAGGAGAGGCTGTGGGGATAGAAGGAGAGGCTGTGGGGATAGAAGGAGAGGCTGTGGGGATAGAAGGAGAGGCTGTGGGGATAGAAGGAGAGGCTGTGGGGATAGAAGGAGAGGCTGTGGGGATAGACGGAGAGGCTGTGGGGATAGAAGGAGAGGCTGTGGGGATAGAAGGAGAGGCTGTGGGGATAGAAGGAGAGGCTGTGGGGATAGAAGGAGAGGCTGTGGGGATAGAAGGAGAGGCTGTGGGGATAGAAGGAGAGGCTGTGGGGATAGAAGGAGAGGCTGTGGGTATAGAAGGAGAGGCTGTGGGGATAGAAGGAGAGGTTGTGGGGATAGACGGAGAGGCTGTGGGGATAGAAGGAGAGGCTGTGGGGATAGAAGGAGAGGCTGTGGGGATAGAAGGAGAGGCTGTGGGGATAGACGGAGAGGCTGTGGGGATAGAAGGAGAGGCTGTGGGGATAGAAGGAGAGGCTGTGGGGATCAGAGAGCTGTAATCAGAGAGAGATAGCTGTGAAATTGTTCCGCAGGCAGGGGAGGCTAGCTGCCTGGCCTGATGGGAGGCTGTGGGGATAGAAGGAGAGTCTGTGGGGATAGACGGAGAGGCTGTGGGGATAGAAGGAGAGGCTGTGGGGATAAACAGAGAGGCTGTGGGGATAGACGGAGAGGCTGTGGGGATAGAAGGAGAGGCTGTGGGGATAGAAGGAGAGGCTGTGGGGATAGAAGGAGAGGCTGTGGGGATAGAAGGAGAGGCTGTGGGGATAGAAGGAGAGGCTGTGGGGATAGAAGGAGAGGCTGTGGGGATAGAAGGAGAGGCTGTGGGGATAGACGGAGAGGCTGTGGGGATAGACGGAGAGGCTGTGGGGATAGAAGGAGAGGCTGTGGGGATAGAAGGAGAGGCTGTGGGGATAGAAGGAGAGGCTGTGGGGATAGACGGAGAGGCTGTGGGGATAGGAGGAGAGGCTGTGGGGATAGACGGAGAGGCTGTGGGGATAGAAGGAGAGGCTGTGGGGATAGAAGGAGAGGCTGTGGGGATAGAAGGAGAGGCTGTGGGGATAGAAGGAGAGGCTGTGGGGATAGAAGGAGAGGCTGTGGGGATAGAAGGAGAGGCTGTGGGGATAGAAGGAGAGGCTGTGGGTATAGAAGGAGAGGCTGTGGGGATCAGAGAGCTGTAATCAGAGAGAGATAGCTGTGAAATTGTTCCGCAGGCAGGGGAGGCTAGCTGCCTGGCCTGATGGGAGGCTGTGGGGATAGAAGGAGAGGCTGTGGGGATAGACGGAGAGGCTGTGGGGATAGAAGGAGAGGCTGTGGGGATAGACAGAGAGGCTGTGGGGATAGACGGAGAGGCTGTGGGTATAGAAGGAGAGGCTGTGGGGATAGAAGGAGAGGCTGTGGGGATAGAAGGAGAGGCTGTGGGGATAGACGGAGAGGCTGTGGGGATAGACGGAGAGGCTGTGGGGATAGAAGGAGAGGCTGTGGGGATAGAAGGAGAGGCTGTGGGGATAGAAGGAGAGGCTGTGGGGATAGAAGGAGAGGCTGTGGGGATAGAAGGAGAGGCTGTGGGGATAGAAGGAGAGGCTGTGGGTATAGAAGGAGAGGCTGTGGGGATAGAAGGAGAGGCTGTGGGGATAGACGGAGAGGCTGTGGGGATAGAAGGAGAGGCTGTGGGGATAGACGGAGAGGCTGTGGGGATAGAAGGAGAGGCTGTGGGGATAGAAGGAGAGGCTGTGGGGATAGACGGAGAGGCTGTGGGGAAGAGAGGAGGTCGAGGGATGGGGTGGGATGGAGGAGAGCAGAGCTGTGCTGGGAGGAAGAGAGAGGGAGAGAGAAAGGGGGAGGGAGGAGAGAGGGAGAGAGAAAGGGGGAGGGAGGAGAGAGGGAGAGAGAAAGGTGGAGGGAGGAGAGAGGAGAGAGGGAGAGAGAAAGGTGGAGGGAGGAGAGAGGGAGAGAGAAAGGTGGAGGGAGGAGAGAGGGAGAGAGAAAGGTGGAGGGAGGAGAGAGGAGAGAGGGAGAGAGAAAGGTGGAGGGAGGAGAGAGGGAGAGAGAAAGGTGGAGGGAGGAGAGAGGAGAGAGGGAGAGAGAAAGGTGGAGAGAGGGAGAGAGAAAGGTGGAGGGAGGAGAGAGGGAGAGAGAAAGGTGGAGGGAGGAGAGAGGAGAGAGGGAGAGAGAAAGGTGGAGGGAGGAGAGAGTAGAGAGGGAGAGAGAAAGGTGGAGAGAGGAGAGAGGGAGAGAGAAAGGTGGAGGGAGGAGAGAGGAGAGAGAAAGGTGGAGGGAGGAGAGAGGAGAGAGAAAGGTGGAGGGAGGAGAGAGGAGAGAGAAAGGTGGAGGGAGGAGAGAGGAGAGAGAAAGGTGGAGGGAGGAGAGAGGAGAGAGGGAGAGAGAAAGGTGGAGGGAGGAGAGAGGAGAGAGGGAGAGAGAAAGGTGGAGGGAGGAGAGAGGAGAGAGAAA
>NC_092102.1:43838515-43841015 GCF_045679555.1 Salvelinus alpinus | reverse complement strand
GATGGAGATAGGAGGGGACCTGTATGCTGTAGACTTGGGGGATGGCTACCAGCCTGTACTGGCCCCCAGGAACCTCAGCGAGGCTGGGGCCCCGGGGCCACGCGACGACACTGAGGACGACTTCAGTGGCATGGGGTTCACCATCAGTCCCAGGACTAGCAGCAACAGTCTGGCTATAGTACCTTCTGACATCAAAGTCACACACAGGTCAGGGAGTGTGTTGAGGTTCTATGTGGATGGGTGGGTGTGTTTGTACTGTGTTAGTACTGCATGTTGAATGTGTTGAAGGTGTACTTTGCCCGAAATTCCTCCGCCATTTCCTGGTTACTAAAATTTGAATAGTTCACCTAATTTAACACAAAAAGTAAAGTGTAGAGAAGGGTTTCCCATACTCGGTTTTTCCTTTCAATTATATATAATAAGCTCTAGACAACCAGGTGAGAGGAGCTCCTTACTAATTAGTGACCTTGATTCATCAATCAAGTACAAGGGAGAAGTGAAAACCTGCAGACACTCTGCCCTCCGGGGAATGAGTTTGACTCATGTGATGTAGAGCATTATTGTACAATTTAAACTGCTGTGAAATATATTTTCCATCCCCCCAAATTTGTATTTTCAGCCGTTTGAAGCTGGTGTCCAAAACCAAAAGTAAAATAACAAAAACTAAACTTAAAGTTACATATTTCAGCTTTAAAACTGCATGTTTGAATGTGTTGTTAATACTACATTATTGTGTTGTTAGCTGGGCTAAATGCTCACTGTGTATCCTGTCCTCAGGTGCTCCATCCTGGCCGATGACACAGTGAAGTGTGACACAGGGATCTATAAGTCTGTGCAGACCTGGAAGGACCACAAACTCCACATAGACCATGAGGTAGGCCAGTCTTCTCAGACACTCACATAAACCACATCGACCATGAGGTAGGCCAGTCTTATCAGACACTCACATAAACCACATCGACCATGAGGTAGGCCAGTCTTCTCAGACACTCACATAACCCATATCGACCATGAGGTCAGTCTTCTCAGCCACTTACATAACCCATATAGACCATGAGGTCAGTCTTCTCAGCCACTCACATAACCCATATAGACCATGAGGTCAGTCTTCTCAGCCACTCACATAACCCATATAGACCATGAGGTCAGTCTTCTCAGCCACTTACATAACCCATATAGACCATGAGGCCAGTCTTCTCAGCCACTCACATAACCCATATCGACCATGAGTCCAGTCTTATCAGCCACTCACATAACCCATATGACCATGAGGCCAGTCTTCTCAGCCACTTACATAACCCATATCGACCATGAGGCCAGTCTTCTCAGCCACTTACATAACCCATGTCGACCATGAGGCCAGTCTTCTCAGCCACTTACATAACCCATATAGACCATGAGGTCAGTCTTCTCAGCCACTACATAACCCATATCGACCATGAGGTCAGTCTTCTCAGCCACTTACATAACCCATGTCGACCATGAGGTCAGTCTTCTCAGCCACTCACATAACCCATATCGACCATGAGGCCAGTCTTCTCAGCCACTTACATAACCCATATAGACCATGAGGTCAGTCTTCTCAGCCACTTACATAACCCATATCGACCATGAGGTCAGTCTTCTCAGCCACTTACATAACCCATATCGACCATGAGGTCAGTCTTCTCAGCCACTTACATAACCCATATCGACCATGAGGTCAGTCTTTTCAGCCACTCACATAACCCATATAGACCATGAGGTCAGTCTTCTCAGCCACTCACATAACCCATATAGACCATGAGGTCAGTCTTCTCAGCCACTCACATAACCCATATGACCATGAGGCCAGTCTTCTCAGCCACTTACATAACCCATATCGACCATGAGGCCAGTCTTCTCAGCCACTTACATAACCCATATCGACCATGAGGTAGGCCAGACTTCTCAGCCACTTACATAACCCATATCGACCATGAGGCCAGTCTTCTCAGCCACTTACATAACCCATATCGACCATGAGGTAGGCCAGACTTCTCAGCCACTCACATAACCCATATCGACCATGAGGTCAGTCTTCTCAGCCACTTACATAACCTATATCGACCATGAGGTCAGTCTTCTCAGCCACTTACATAACCCATGTCGACCATGAGGTCAGTCTTCTCAGCCACTCACATAACCCATATCGACCACGAGGCCAGTCTTCTCAGCCACTTACATAACCCATATAGACCATGAGGTCAGTCTTCTCAGCCACTTACATAACCCATATAGACCATGAGGCCAGTCTTTTTAGCCACTTACATAACCCATATAGACCATGAGGCCAGTCTTCTCAGCCACTTACATAACCCACATATGACCACAAAACAATGATGCTTTATTTCTCAATGCAGTTGATCTTCAGTGGTCACAGGGAGTTGTGTAATGACAATCAATAGCTGCTAATGAAATCATTGATTGTATAATTATGAATTCGTTGAACGGGTGGTACTGGGACGCGAATCCACTATCT
>NC_092102.1:43783515-43828515 GCF_045679555.1 Salvelinus alpinus | reverse complement strand
TCAGTGTATGCTTCACTGTCTCTACACTCCTTCTGAGGTTGGGAGAAGGTTGAGGGCTTATTATCCTCTGCTTGAACGGGCTGGATAACAGTCTATCTTATTGCTGCTTGTGCATCAGGCTGTTTCAACGCAGAAAGTGGCCAAAAGTGAAGATGCCCACCTCCAAATCACTGTGAGTCTGGAACTTCACGATGCCACCAAACAGTCACCTCTAACAGCCACCTCTAACAGCCACCTCTAACAGCCACCTCTAACAGTCACCTCTAACAGTCAACTCTAACTCACGATGCCACCAAACAGTCACCTCTAACAGTCACCTCTAACAGTCACCTCTAACCTGTTTTTTCTTCCTCTCTTTCGTTCCTCTTTCATTTTGTTAGTTTTTTCAACTCTGGGTTTTTCCAGGCTTGCCTGCTGCTCTCTGCTAGTTCTAGTTAATAACAATGTCTGTCTCACTCTCCTGTCTGTCTCTATGAATGGATGTAATTCTAACCTGCAAGGTTTAGGCAGCTCACATCTCATACTGTCCTGTTGCTTGTCACCTGTAGAGGGCGCCATCCACCCCCACCGCCCAGCGCATCTGCCTTAGTCATCTAATCATCTGTACCTGTAGAGGGCGCCATCCACCCCCACCGCCCAGCGCATCTGCCTTAGTCATCTAATCATCTGTACCTATAGAGGACGCCATCCACTCCCACCGCCCAGCGCATCTGCCTTAGTCATCTAATCATCTGTACCTGTAGAGGACGCCATCCACCCCCACCGCCCAGCGCATCTGCCTTAGTCATCTCTGTTGGTTGACTCTCACTTTCATAAGACTGCAGTGCCTCACAATGTCTCTCACTCTTTCTGATACTCTGCTGTCCATGTGTCTTGTCTGTTTCTCCATGTAGCTGCCTCATATACTAGTGTGAATGTCAGAGAATGAACCCATTCAAGCATTCATATAGAATAGAATACTACTCTGTCCTGGGAGCAGTTTACTGGGAGCTGTGTTCACGTGGTGGTGATGAGGAGAGTACAGACACAACGGGAGACAGAGGTTTGCTGTGGATGACACTGTTTTGTCTGTGTGATTTTGTCTCATCAGAGGACAGATTTGGGAAGGCTGGGAGGGATAGGGTCCAAGAGGCGACAGTGGCCCTGTCAGAAGCACCCAGTGCAGGAGGAACGGGAACGGACTGGTCAGAACTTGAACCCTTGTACAGACTTGACAAGCACGCCTATGATCTCAAACTCAACTTCAACGTCAGCCTGGAGGACTGGGACAACTTTGACTGGACCGTGGACAGGATGTTCACGTTGCTAGGCAACTTCAACCACCAGCCGAACGGGCGCCGCAGCAACTTGATTCCTGGGGAGGGTAGAGGAGGAAGAGACCACGCCCTGGTGTCCTCAACGGACCAATCAGCCTCAGCCATCTACCTGACCACCCTGGCCACTCCAGCTCTCCTGCTGAGAGAGGCTGGGGCCGAGGTCCTGAGGGAGGCGTTGGGGCTGAATGGAGGGGTGCACCGCTCTTCCTCCTCCTCTTCCTCCTCCTCTTCCTGTCCTCCAGTCCCAGCTGAGGAGGGCCGCTCTGACTGGGACCACTCCCCACCTCTCCTCAACCAGTTAGGGGAGGAGGGCCAGCCTAGACTGCATGACGAGGATGAGGAGGGCAGGGATAGGGGTGATGAAGAGGAGGAGGAAGAGTTGTTTAGGAGACGGTCGGCCCGGTGGAGGCTGAACCATGCTCACTGTAAGTGCAGTGACTTTGTTCAGGAAGCTGAGAACGGGTTGCCTGTATGACTGCCTGTAAGACCCCTCTCTCACTCTGTCTCCCCTCCTCACCTGAGATTTTAGGGAGACTGAATCAGCACAATGCCACCTCTGGCCTGTCCCCCACCCAGACCCCCTTAACCTCTCAAGCTCCTCCTCCTCAGGCCACAGCAGCACTTCCAGGCTGATATGGGGATGAGCCTGTCCCTTTAATCAAGACTGCAGTCCTCCAGTGCCCCAACCATATACCAGGCCCCCTGCTGGCCCCTTCCTGTAATACACCAACGGACTTCACCAGGAGATTCTTTATGAGCGAACACAGCAGCAGCAGCACATGATTCTTTATGAGCGAACACAGCAGCAGCAGCACATGATTCTTTATGAGCGAACACAGCAGCAGCAACACATGATTCTTTATGAGCGAACACAGCAGCAGCAGCACATGATTCTTTATGAGCGAACACAGCAGCAGCAGCACATGATTCTTTATGAGCGAACACAGCAGCAGCAGCACATGATTCTTTATGAGCGAACACAGCAGCAGCAGCACATGATTCTTTATGAGCGAACACAGCAGCAGCAGCACATGATTCTTTATGAGCGAACACAGCAGCAGCAGCACATGATTCTTTATGAGCGAACACAGCAGCAGCAACACATGATTCTTTATGAGCGAACACAGCAGCAGCATCACATGATTCTTTTCCTAATGCAGGACCTTACTTTGCTTTGTTTTTTGTTTTTGGTGCAGGGAGCTTTGGGAATGGGAGAGGAAATTTAACTTGATTGATTTTTGATATTCATTGGATTCTTTGAAAAAAGATTTTGTATTGTATACGTGTATTTGACTTTTTTAGTTTTTACTAATGGGTGTATGAATTGGTGCCGGTTCCATCCCCCTGTGCAGATGATGTGTCTGTGGCTCATTGATTCATGATTTTTTTTACCAATGTGTTACTAATTCATTTTTGAAAACACTTAATTCCACAAAATGCAGATGATCAATTATGAGGTTCAGTGATGCACACACATACACACACACACACACACACACACACACACACACACACACACACACACACACACACACACACACACACACACACACACACACACACACACACACACACACACACACACACACACACACACACACACACACCTCACACACTTTGAGTTACAGTGCTGTGGAACTTGCCTTTTGAGTTTGGCGTCAAACCGACAGGAGGATGTTGTGGTTAGTGCAGGTAGGAACTGGGACTGAGTGTTATCTAAGTGCCGTATCTTTTCAGTGTTGCAGCTTATTTCACTTCTACTCTGTTTCTAATGAAAAACAAGAGACTTGATATTTTTTGTGAATCAAAACATTCCCTTTTGTTGTGTTCTTATTTTCATTTCAAAATGACTGAGTTCTGGATGTTGAACACAAGAAGAGTTTTTACTGAAAATATCTCTACAACTTGGTAGCTGTGGCATTAACCGTTTTTGAGACAGTCCAATCAGAAAACATGCAATCGAAGGCACTTATTTGATGTGAACCCACGGAGACGTATAGAGATCACAACATTGTAGCTGTCCCATGATGGTGTCTGTGACAGTATAGAGATCACAACATTGTAGCTGTCCCATGATGGTGTCTGTCCCATGATGGTGTCTGTGACAGTGTGGGCAACACCACTGAAGCCATTTCCATTTTAAAATTGTCCGTTTTCTTCTTCTTTAGATAAAAAAAAAGTGTAAACTAATATAGGTGTCTTATCGCCTCCTGCAGTGCTGGAGTCCTGAACCAAATTTAGTGTCATTCATTTATTGTGGCCACTAGATAGCAGTCACATAGCTTGAAGCCATTTACAAACTAGGCAAACCAATTTGAAGAAGAAGACAATGCTCTGCTCATTGGCTGATCGCTCCCAACCCCATAGGAATCCCTACCCAGTTGACTACTTTAAGGTGTCTGGAAGCCCTCAATGGCAATGTCCATGCAAAAACAGGTTATTTCTATGTAATGATCCTTATACATCTCTATGTGTGAACCTGACTTGTCTGGTTGGTTCATCCCGGAAGCCTGTTTCATGAAGGTATCAGTCCACAGTTGAGTTCCCCTACTAAGACGTTGTTGCATGTATCAACCAATGGTTGTGTGCCACATCATCGACTGTGCTGCCGGGCACCAGATTGCTAGGACATATGATATGATTAGCTGATATGTAAAATAACTATCCAATGGCTGGGCAGAGGAACGTGCCCCACTACCTCTCTCTGATGTCATCAAAGGCTTCAGAGAGAAAAGGTGCGCTTGTTTTGCAAGCCGATGTGTCCCAGAGATGGATGGGACATAGGTTTCATGACCCACTCACCTTATACCTTATACAGCAACCCTGGCAGTTTATTCTGCCTAATACCACTTAGAGATACTCAGAACATGCTGGATTGTAAAACAAGCCCACACAGTCATGATCGGCCATAACTTCATGGTCTAAAGACTGTAGCTACACGTGTTTCTCTTATCATGTCTTTCTGTAGAAATAAAAATACATGGAAAAATAAATGTATTTAACAAATGCTGAATTCTTTATAACAATAGATTTGTTCGCTATACATGGTGCTATTGGGGTCCTAACATATATATAAAATTGCTGTATGTATTTGAATGTAGGTTTTTGCGGTAATCTGTACAAGTTTGGAAATGGGAATTTAGCATATCCCTACTCCCCCTCACAGTGGGATCATGGCCGGGGATCTGCCGTTATTGACCGGGACCCTGGAGCAATTTGGGTTGAGTGACTTGCTCAATGGCAGATCAACAGATGTTTCACCTTGTTTGCACGGGGATTCAAAATATCAACCTTGCGGTTACTGGTGAAATGTTCTACCTGCTAGGCTACCTGCCGCCCTACAGCGCACCGATGATTCACACCTGTAAGTAGTCTTCTGATGTGAACACCCTTGAGCAGAAGGAATCTTTCCACCCTCAATTTACCAGGAAACCGAACCCCCCAATAACTTTGTACTATATTGTATGAGGTAAAACAAGTCCCTTCTCCCCCTGGAAAAAAATAAGCAACAGTATTTTTTATTAGCACTTTGAAATGGACTACTGTATGTAAAAAGAAGAGGGTTTTATCATAACGATGCCTTGTGCAGTTCCATAGGTTTATCGTGCATATATTTTTGTTTCCGGTGAACAGTTGATAGCTGTAACTAGTTTGTGAATAAAGTGTTGAATGTCAAGGTTTCCTCCTCTTCACTCAGTCTGGGTTGTGTTTATTTGACATATTCAGACCTGCAGTCCTTGATTGGGAGACTCTGTTACCAATACCATACATGCCTATTTCTTATTTGGAATCAAATCAAATTCAAATCAAATCAAATTTATTTTATATAGCCCTTCGTACATCAGCTAATATCTCGAAGTGCTGTACAGAAACCCAGCCTAAAACCCCAAACAGCAAGCAATGCAGGTGTAGAAGCACGGCGGCTAGGAAAAACTCCCTAGAAAGGACGGAACCTAGGAAGAAACCTAGAGAGGAACCAGGCTATGAGGGGTGGCCAGTCCTCTTCTGGCTGTGCCGGGTGGAGATTATAACAGAACATGGCCAAGATGTTCAAAGATACAGTACATGTTCATACATGTACTGTATAACATATATTTCTGGGTTCTGACTAACCATACATTTGATCTTGTTCCATATTCAGCCAACAGGTGTCACTGGTTCTTTCAGATTTGGTGAAATGTAAATCTCTTGATAAATGTGTTGATTTATTGGTACACATCTAAGAATGATTTCCCAAACAGTTAATTTAATGAATAGACACTGACCCAAACTTTTGGACACAATTGGATCTGGGGTGACAGTCGACATGAAGTCTGGGATGTATATCTCTGTCTCGGCACTAGGTGGGTGTATTGGATCATGTTGACAACTAAGATCATCAGACACCCCAATGCAGAGGGAAAACAGAGGGGTATACTACTAAGCAAATGAGCTAGTAGCAAATTAGCCAGCTAACTTTGATAAACAACCAGAAAAAACTATTGATTTTCTGATTCATTAAGAAAGCTTAACTTAGATATGTGTTTTTGGTTGTTGAGTCAATAAGACCATGCCCATTTCAAACTTATCCTTCTAAAATATATATGTATTTCAGAATATTTAGGCAAATTAGCTGTCTAACTCATTCAAGCTGCTTTGTAGTATACCGCTCAATTAAATACAGTCCGTTAGGGATCAGATTACATATAAACCATGATCATGGTGGAGTTTCGTGGAGGGGTGTGTGTGTTGTACTGACATGGTGGAGTTTCGTGGAGGGGTGTGTGTGCTGTACTGACTTGCATACAGACAGGGCAGGGGTGAGGCAGTACTCTGCTCCAGTTACGTGGAAACGCACATACATAGCTCAACTAGTGGGAAATCTACTACAATGCAACTCTTATTCCAACTTTTTGCTCATACAATGTGAGGAAGATGACCGAGACAAGGTATGCGAGTTACTATTTACTGTACATTGTATTGTCAATGCATGTAACTTTGTGTTTCTCTCGGTGAACGAAACTAGACCGATATAATGTAACACGTTTTTGCTGTTGATCCTCGTGTTACCGCTTCTCACTTCTGCGGATTGACGATTCCCACTGTCTGTTGTGCTACAGTAAAATAATACAACAGGCTTGAAGTAGACTATAGACTGGAGATGAAGTTTTACATTACTCAAACTTTATAGAAAAACGTATTGTCTCGGTTTCCCTTTGCGTGCCTCAAATAAAAAATGTTCCCTTTATTTGAAATGCAAATGGTATGCTATGGAAATGAAAAATAACAAACATTTGTCAAACGCAAATCGTTATTACCATATTAACACAGTCTAAGCTAATAACATGTAGTTAGTGATTTGAACAAACTAATTTCAAACGGATAAAAAGCTTGAAATGAAGGACACTAACAAGACATACAAACTAATGCATTGGGAGGTGAAATGTTACCCCGTTTCAATAATTATTTGATTGTTCTGTATCAATGTATTGTATTCATTACGGATGTAGTCCTTCTTTTCTAGAGAAAGTCACCCTAAAACACTGCATGCCTGTCCAATAACTACACTACGGTCTATTACACTGCTCCTTATCGGTGTGTAAAACCATGCCTCTGGGCAACTTCAACGTTCAAACACGAGATCCAAGGTTTTTACAATGGATTAATGGGCTAGTCTGGGGGGAAACATGCCTGGTCTTGACCGGCATGCATGTCGGTGAACAGATGCTGAACGCTACAGGAGAGGGCTGGTAAATTACACATGGTCCAGCATGCTTTCCCTCTGGTGCTGTGTCAGTCAATCTGCCGCCCAGTCAGTCACTTCCCATCCTGACTTCCATGTGTCCAGCATAATGGCAACCATCAGCGGGACGGGCGTGGGCATATTTTATTCATATTTTAGTTAAACTGACTGGAGTCGATTAGCTGTTTAGTGTTGGCCTCATGCTATATACCATTTATATAAAGACATATAAAGATTGGGGTAGTTAGATGAATTTGTTAGCCTGTAATCAGCAGTGTATTGCTCTTACTGAATAGAGATGTGTGAGTACTGTATATATAATGATAGAGATGTGTTACTACTGTAGATATAATCACACTTGAAGGGAGTCCAAGTTACACATTGTGAAGACAGTGAGCAAATGGGGGCCATGGAAGCATTAACTATGTTTTATTGTGCTGTGGAAGCCAGACTTGGATTGTATGATTGTGGTCCGATTTTAATGATCAGTTTCTTCTCTTGAATCTTGGCAGATGTTACTACAAATTGCTTGGTTCCGTTACCAAAGTAAAAACATAAATAAAAAAACACATGCATGTTCCATAGCACTGTTACTATATAATAACTATTACTATCATACTATTACTATTATACTAACTATTACTATTATAATAACTATTACTATTATACTATTACTATTATACTAACTATTACTATCATACTAACTATTACTATTATAATAACTATTACTATTATACTAACTATTACTATTATAATAACTATTACTATCATACTATTACTATTATACTAACTATTACTATCATACTAACTATTACTATTATAATAACTATTACTATTATACTAACTATCACTATTAAACTAACTATTACTACCATACTAACTATTACTATCATACTAACTATTACTATTATACTAACTATTACTATTATACTAACTATTACTATTATACTAACTATCACTATTAAACTAACTATTAATATCATACTAACTATTACTATCATACTATTACTATTATACTAACTATTACTAGTATACTAACTATTACTGGTATACTGACTACTACTATTAAACTAACTATTACTATCATACTAACTATTACTATCATACTAACTATTACTATTATACTAACTATTACTATTATACTAACTATTACTATCATACTAACTATTACTATCATACTAACTATGACTATCATACTATTACTATTATACTAACTATTACTAGTATACTAACTATTACTATCATACTAGCTATTACTATTATACTAACTATTACTATCATACTAACTATTACTATCATACTAACTATTACTATTATACTAACTATTACACTAACTATTACTACCATACTAACTATTGCTATCATACTAACTATTACTATCATACTAACTATGACTATCATACTAACTATTACTACCATACTAACTATTGCTATCATACTAACTATTGCTATCATACTAACTATTACTATCATACTAACTATTACTATTATACTAACTATTACTATCATACTAACTATTACTATCATACTAACTATTACTATCATACTAACTATTACTATCATACTAACTATTGCTATTATACTAAGTATTGAATATGGTCTATAGTCATACTGAGAGAGTTTTCATGTGTGGGAAAGGGACACACATGTTGCCGCTTCTCACTTCTGCAGATTGACGATGTCCACTGTCTGTTGTGCTACAGTAAAATAATACAACAGGCTTGAAGTAGACTATAGACTGGAGATGAGGTTTTACATTACTCAAACTTTATAGAAACACGTATTGTCTCGGTTTCCCTTTGCGTGCCTCAAATTTAAATGTTATCTTTATTTGCAATGCAAATGGTATGCTATGGAAATGAAAAAGAACAAACATTTGTCAAACGCAAATCGTTATTACCATATTAACACAGTCTAAGACAATAACATGTAGTCAATGATTTGAACAAACTAATTTCAAACTAACCCCCACCCCCCACCCCCACCCACGGGTATCCCGGGCGAACAGGAGCATTGCTGAAATAAATTGTGTTAGGTTCTGACGTCTTCAGTCACCCACACACAACCTCCACTACTATCATTAAAATTAATGTTCTATAGTTGAGTAAAGCTCTCCTGATGTAGGCAGACAACAAGCGTCTTCACGTGGATATACAGACAGTTATGGCTGGACACGTGACGGACAGCCATAATGAGATTGTGTAGTTGAGTAACATTGGTGGCATTGTGGTTACTACTGGCTGAGGCCTCTGCTGTTGTACATTGTTCTATAATGTCTCTCTCTCTCTTATGGTTCTTCTCTCCGTCCAACTGTGTCACCACTCTTTCCTTTCACCCCTGTTCTGTTTGTATTTGTCTGAGCCCAGGCACGCCAGGTATGTGGGACTGTTTTTACTGTTCGGGGTCACTTTGTGCTGACTGGGAGTTTGGGCTGAAAAGCTGCATTGTTGGGCCACTGCCTGCAGGATGAATCAGAGAGAGCTGACCATTGTGGACATCATCATTGACCATTTTAGATGTTGTCAAAGCCCTTTAGTCCTCCACAGCTGAGTCTGTGTGTTTATTTTATTTTATTTATTTAACCTTTATTTAACTAGGAAAGTCAGTTAAGAACAAATTCTTATTTACAATGACAACCTACCCTGGCCAAACCTGGACAACGCTGGGACAATTGTGCACCGCCCTATGGGACTCCCAATCACATCCGGATGTGATACAGCCTGGATTCGAACCAGGGACTGTAGTGACACCTCTTGAACTGAGACGCAGTGCCTTAGACCGTTGCACCACTCGGGAGCCCTAGAAAGCTGGTTGTTGGTTGGTTGATGGAAAGTAACTGTGTGGGTTCACGTGCACGCTCCTTTATGTGCACGTGTGCAATTGGTTGCGTTGTTGTTGTTGTTGTATATCTGTAGGCTATAATAGGTTTGAGTCAACGTGGCTAAACAGTGATCCCCATAGTGGTAGGATGAGAGCAGGCAGGGAGTGGTACACTAGGACAGTGATCCCCATAGTGGTAGGGTGAGAACAGGCAGGGAGTGGTACACTAGGACAGTGATCCCCATAGTGGTAGGGTGAGAACAGGCAGGGAGTGGTACACTAGGAC
Organism: Salvelinus alpinus; assembly: GCF_045679555.1. NCBI lineage: Eukaryota > Metazoa > Chordata > Actinopteri > Salmoniformes > Salmonidae > Salvelinus > Salvelinus alpinus. The sequence goes on along the minus strand of NC_092102.1, from coordinate 43,818,371 downwards.
AGTGATCCCCATAGTGGTAGGGTGAGAACAGGCAGGGAGTGGTACAGTAGGACAGTGATCCCCATAGTGGTAGGGTGAGAACAGGCAGGGAGTGGTACAGTAGGACAGTGATCCCCATAGTGGTAGGGTGAGAACAGGCAGGGAGTGGTACACTAGGACAGTGATCCCCATAGTGGTAGGGTGAGAACAGGCAGGGAGTGGTACACTAGGACAGTGATCCCCATAGTGGTAGGGTGAGAACAGGCAGGGAGTGGTACAGTAGGACAGTGATCCCCATAGTGGTAGGATGAGAACAGGCAGGGAGTGGTACACTAGGACAGTGATCCCCATAGTGGTAGGGTGAGAACAGGCAGGGAGTGGTACACTAGGACAGTGATCCCCATAGTGGTAGGGTGAGAACAGTCAGGGAGTGGTACACTAGGACAGTGATCCCCATAGTGGTAGGGTGAGAACAGGCAGGGAGTGGTACACTAGGACAGTGATCCCCATAGTGGTAGGGTGAGAACAGGCAGGGAGTGGTACAGTAGGACAGTGATCCCCATAGTGGTAGGGTGAGAACAGGCAGGGAGTGGTACACTAGGACAGTGATCCCCATAGTGGTAGGGTGAGAACAGGCAGGGAGTGGTACACTAGGACAGTGATCCCCATAGTGGTAGGGTGAGAACAGGCAGGGAGTGGTACACTAGGACAGTGATCCCCATAGTGGTAGGGTGAGAACAGGCAGGGAGTGGTACACTAGGACAGTGATCCCCATAGTGGTAGGGTGAGAACAGGCAGGGAGTGGTACACTAGGACAAACCCTGGGAATGGTAGGGTGTGTCAGTGCAGAGATCTTCTCTACTGGGTGGGGTGGTGTGTTGGTGCCGTCTGCATAATGAACCTCAGTGGGGAGGGAGACAGCTGTGAGGAGGCGTGTCTGAGCTGCCCAGGCCATGAATTAATTAAACTGTACTGCTACACACTAAAGCTGTGGTAGAGTACTTCTAAACCTGACATGTAAGTTAGTCATGACTTTGTAACAACACAAGACAATCTAAAGCAATGGCTATGGATTAACTGAGGGTTATCCTACGAAACAGGTTTGAGGAGTTAGATTTGACCAAAGTTACCTCACTAAGTTCAACACAGGATAACTGGCTATACCTTAAAAAGGTATAACTTTGTAACAACACAAGACAATCTAAAGCAACGGCTATGGATTAACTGAGGGGTATCCTATGAAACAGGTTTGAGGAGTTAGTGAGGTAACTTTGGTCAACTTTGGTCAACTCTTCAGCCAGTAGTAACCACAATGCCACCAATGTTACACAACTACACAATGTCATTATGACTGTCCGTCATGTGTCGTCTCCAGCCATAACTGTCTGTATATCAAAGTGAAGATGATTGTTTTCTTCATCAGGAGTCCGAGACTGTCACAACCGGCCGTGACCGGGAGTCCCTTAGGGCAGTGCACAACTGTCCCAGCGTCGTCCGGGTTAAGGGAGGGTTTGGCCGGGGGGGGGACTTTACTTGGCTCATCGCGCTCTAGCGACTCCTAGAGCCGGGCACCTGTAGGATGACTTCGGTCGTCAGTTGACCGGTGTTTCCTCTGACACATCGGTGCAGCTGGCTTCCGGGAGAAGCGAGCTGGTGTTGAGAAGTGCTGTTTGGTGGTTCATGTTTTGGAGGACGCATGACTCCACCGTCGCCTCTCCCGAGCCTGTTGGGGAGTTGCATCACTGAGACAAGATCGTAAATGGATATGACAAAATTGGGGAGAAAAAGGGGGTAAAATAAAAAATATATACTTTTTACACTATTAAAATGTGTAATGTTAAAATACATCACATTACACATTTATTAATGACAGAATGCATTTTAAACTTCACGCAATGAAACACTTTTTTATGACTTAATAAAATGTGAAACAAGGGGCTTGTGCATTGATAATCACACCAAAGACGCCATTAACGATAGGTAATAAAATAAAAACGACATTAACGATACGTTATAAAATAAAGACGGCATTTTTATTTATTTATTTTTTCACCTTTATTTAACCAGGTTGGCCAGTTGAGAACAAGTTCTCATTTACAACTGCGACCTGGCCAAGATAAAGCAAAGCAGTGTGACACAAACAACACCAGAGTTACACATGTGATAAACAAATGTACAGTCAATAACACCATAGAAATATCCGTATACAGTATGTGTAAATGAAGTAAGGAGGTAAGGCAATAAATAGGCTATAGTGGCGAAGTAATTACAATTTAGCAAATTAACACTGGAGTGATATATGTGCAGATGAGGATGTGCAAGTAGAAATACTGGAGTGCAAAGGAGCAGAAAAACAAAAACAAATATGGGGATGAGGTAGGTAGTTGGTTGGATGGATGGATGGATGGATGGATGGATGGATGGGCTATTTACAGATGGGCTGTGTACAGCTGCAGCGATCGGTAAGCTGCTCTGACAGCTGACGCTTAAAGTTAGTGAGGGAGATATAAGTCTATAACTTCAGTGATTTTTGCAATTTGTTCCAGTCATCGGCAGCAGAGAACTGAAAGGAAAGGAGGCCAAAGGAGGTGTTGGCTTTGGGGATGACCAGTGAAATATACCTGCTGGAGCGCGTGCTACAGGTGGTTGTTGCTATGGTGACCTAGCAGAGACTTATAGCTGACCTGGAGCCAGTGGGTTTGGCGACGAATATGTAGCGAGGACCAGCCAACGAGAGCATACAGGTCGCAGTGGTGGGTAGTATATGGGGCTTTGATGACAAAACGGATGGCACTGTGAGACTGCATCCAAATTGCTGAGTAGAGTGTTGGAGGCTATTTTGTAAATGACATCACCAAAGTCAATGTGAGTCTGGAAGGAGAGTTTACAGTCTAACCAGACACCTATGTATTTGTAATTGTCCACATATTCTAAGTCAGAACCGTCCAGAGTAGTGATGCTAGTCGGGCGGGCGGGTGCGGGCAACAATCGGTTGAAGAACATGCATTTAGTTTTACTAGCATTAATGCCTTATTTATTTTATTCACGATACGTTAAAAAATAAAGACGACATTAACGATAAGTAATAAAATAAAGACGACATTAACGATACGTTATGTTACAACCTGGCTCAAGATTGTAACAATGGGAAACCACACGCTGTAAAGGAATAACAAAATTAATTTATTCCATAAATAAGTAAACACTCACAACAATAATCAGATGAGGCATGAAGGTCAGTAAATTATGTGTCAACTGCCAAAACCACAACGAAACAACCAAAGGTATGCATGGAGAGAGGAATCTCTTGCTGAATGTGGAAACAGTGGCTTCAGCACTGACGACTAACCACTAGGCTACCGGCTGGTTACTGGCCCAACGCTCTATCCACTAGGCTACCTGCTGGTTACTGGCCCAACGCTCTATCCACTAGGCTACCTGCTGGTTACTGGCCCAACGCTCTAACCACTAGGCTACCTGCTGGTTACTGGCCCAACGCTCTATCCACTAGGCTACCTGCTGGTTACTGGCCCAACGCTCTAACCACTAGGCTACCTGCTGGTTACTGGCCCAACGCTCTAACCACTAGGCTACCTGCTGGTTACTGGCCCAACGCTCTAACCACTAGGCTACCGGCTGGTTACTGGCCCAACGCTCTAACCACTAGGCTACCTGCTGGTTACTGGCCCAACGCTCTAACCACTAGGCTACCTGTCGCCCCAGTGTTTGGCTCACCAGGATTTCCTTGTCCCATCGCGCTCTATCAACTCCTTGTGGTGGGCCGTGCGCCTGCAAGCTGACCCCGACACATTGGTGCAGTGCGGCTTGGCAGGGTGGTGTTTCGGAAGACGCATGGCTCTCGACCTTCGCCTCTCCGTAGGGGAGTTGCAGCGATGGGACAAGATTGTAACTACCAATTGGATATCACGAAATTGGGGAGAAAAAGGGGTAAAAGTACAAATATATATAATAAAAAAAAAAATAATACATACAGTATATATATATATATTTTTTAGCTAAGTAGTAAGCAATTGCAAAGTTGCTAATTAGCTACAATTTTTAAGTTGTCTGTGATGAGATTCGAACACGCAACCTTTGGGTTGCTAGATGTTCACGTTACACGTTATGCCTTAAGTAACCTTCTGTCTTATGTAACCATACCAAAACGCAACATATCATACTAATTTGCATGTCTTGGATTTACATTTACTATGTGACGTCTAGTCTATGAGACCAGGCTGGGTTCTTCTCTAGGTTTCATCCTAGGTTCCTGCCTTCAAAGCCACTGTGCTTCTGCCTCTGCATTGCTTGCTCTTTGGGGTTTTCGGCTGGGTTCCTGTATAGTATGTATGGTCTAATGTGACAACTGTTGATGTAAAAAAGGGCTAAATAAAATACATTTGATATTCCAGATAGGATTGGGGGAAAAACACAGCAACCAACACTGGGTCTAATGTTACTCTAATATAGTGTTTCCCATATATGTACGCGACCAACAAAATGGGATTTAATTTTGATATGATTTGAATTCACCTTATTCAACTCATTGAGGGCTTGAGGATTAGATGACAAGTTGAATCAGCTGTGCTTGTGTGCTGTTGGGGTTATTTGAGGACTGGAGTTGAGAATCACTGTTCTAATGAGTAGATATTTCCCCCAAATACTCCTGCAGTCCAAACCCCTTGGCGCCCATCCCTCTCCATTTGGTTTTACCACTACCCAGTAGGTGGTTGTGTGGATTTAACTCACAGTGTTTCACTGGTCTAACTGGCCTGTTTCCCTGGCATGGTGGTCCTTAGGCCTGGGTCCCAAAGTAGTAGTCAGTAAAAATGCCTGCTCATTAAGATGGGCCGTGATTCAGGGTCTCAGCTCATTAACATAGCTAGGACGTGTGCTACATTAACATAGCTAGGACGTGTGCTACATTGACATAGCTAGGACGTGTGCTACAGTAACATAGCTAGGACGTGTGCTACATTGACATAGCTAGGACATGTGCTACATTGACATAGCTAGGACGTGTGCTACATTGACATAGCTAGGACGTGTGCTACATTGACATAGCTAGGACGTGTGCTACATTAACATAGCTAGGACGTGTGCTACATTAACATAGCTAGGACGTGTGCTACATTGACATAGCTAGGACGTGTGCTACATTAACATAGCTAGGACGTGTGCTACAGTAACATAGCTAGGACGTGTGCTACATTGACTCTACTCCTGGGTCATGACTTGAAGACCCATGCCAGGATGTTCTAATCCAAATTGACGGTAATGAATACGGTATACATTATTTATTAGCTTTTTGGGGGGCTCCTAGCCCACAGTGTGATGAGGAATAGGCTGTATACCTGGAGATGATGTGTTATCTGACTGCCTGCTTCCTGCTGAATAGTTAGAAAGTACCAAGCAACATTTCAGTCACTGCTGACAGACACTACAATACCCTCACGCTAAACTTCACCTGCTAATTGTTTTAACGTTTTAGTAGAAGAAACAGTCCAAGTTGAATGTTATGTGTGTTAAATGTAAAAATGTTGGTTTAATCTTTCTTGACATTATCAGACGTCACGCGGAGAACTTCCACTTCCTAGTTTTCTCACTCTGGCCCATCTTTCATAACAGATCAGCAGTGAGAGAATCAGAACAAAGTGTGAGCCGTCTGTATTTTCTCTGTGCTTTTCAGATAGTCTCTGTTCTGATCTGGGGTTCTACTCTCTGTAAGTTGCTGTATGTGCTTTTTGACTGAGGCTGTCTGTAGGGACCCATGTTGATCTCAGAGCATGTCTTCTGTAAGACTCATATCTGGGACTGCTGCATCTCACAGAAGCAGACATGTGGAGGGGGGGGGGGGGGGGGGTTCAGCAGGCACTGAATCCCCGGCTACCTTCTAGAGCTGGGACGATAAACCCAAAATTGATCGACACCAACCATACTGATCACTTATCGTAGGCATTTTGCTGATGTCATTCAGTACAATAAGTACCCTGTACTAGAGAAATGTCAAGTTTGAAATGACATGAGTTTTGTAATATAAGTGATTGTTAGTGGTACACTTGAGGGATACGACCATCAAACCTGTAGTAGTAGTTACATCCGGCGCCCGGCGATAGTTACATCCGGCGCCGAAACGAGATGGCCGCCTCGCTTCGCGTTCCTTGGAAAATATGCAGTATTTTGTTTTTTTATGTGTTATTTCTTACATCGGTACCCCAGGTAATCTTAGGTTTCATTACATACAGTCGGGAGGAACTACTGAATATACGATTAACGTCAACTCATCATCGTTCCTACCAGGAATATGACTTTCCCGAAACGGATCCAGTGTTTTGCCTTCCACCCAATACAATGGATCTGATCCCAGCCGGCGACCCTGTGCGACGCCGTAAAAGGGGCAAACGAGGCGGTCTCCTGGTCAGGCTTCGGAGACGGGCACATCGCGCTCCACTCCCTAGCATACTACTCGCCAATGTCCAGTCTCTTGACAATAAGGTTGATGAAATCCGAGCACGGGTAGCATTCCAGAGAGACATCAGGGATTGCAACGTGCTCTGCTTCACGGAAACATGGCTAACTCAAGAGACGCTAACGGAGTCGGTGCAGCCAGCTGGTTTCTTCATGCATCGCGCCGACAGAAACAAACATCTTTCTGGTAAGAAGAGGGGCGGGGGGGTATGCCTTATGATTAACGAGACGTGGTGTGATCATCATAACAACACACAGGAACTCAAGTCATTCTGTTCACCTGATCTAGAACTCCTCACAATCAAATGTCGACCGCATTATCTACCAAGGGAATTCTCCTCAATCATAATCACAGCCGTATATATTCCCCCCCAAGCAGACACATCGATGGCCCTGAACGAACTTTATCTGACTCTTTGTAAACTGGAAACCACACACCCTGAGGCTGCATTCATCGTAGCTGGGGATTTTAACAAGGCTAATCTAAAAACAAAACTCCCTAAATTCTATCAGCATATCGATTGTGCTACCAGGGCTGGAAAAACCCTAGATCATTGTTATACTAATTTCCGCGACGCATATAAGGCCCTCCCCCGCCCCCCTTTCGGAAAAGCTGACCACGACTCCATTTTGTTGATTCCAGCCTACAAACAGAAACTAAAACAACAAGCTCCCACGCTCAGGTCTGTTCAACGCTGGTCCGACCAATCTGATTCCACGCTTCAAGACTGCTTCGATCACGCGGATTGGAATATGTTCCGCATTGCGTCCAACAACAATATTGACGAATATGCTGATTCGGTGAGCGAGCTCATTAGGAAGTGCATTGACGATGTCGTACCCACAGCAACGATTAAAACATTCCCAAACCAGAAACCGTGGATTGACGGCAGCATTCGCGTGAAACTGAAAGCGCGAACCACTGCTTTTAACCAGGGCAAGGTGACCGGAAGCATGACCGAATACAAACAGTGTAGCTATTCTCTCCGCAAGGCAATCAAACAGGCTAAGTCCCAGTACAGAGACAAAATCGAGTCGCAATTCAACAGCTCAGACACAAGAGGTATGTGGCAGGGTCTACAGTCAATCACGGATTACAAAAAGAAAACCAGCCCCGTCGCGGACCAGGATGTCTTGCTCCCAGACAGGCTAAACAACTTTTTTGCCCGCTTTGAGGACAATACAGTGCCACTGACACGGCCCCCTACCAAAACCTGCGGGCTCTCCTTCACTGCAGCCGAGGTGAGTAAAACATTTAAACGTGTTAACCCTCGCAAGGCTGCAGGCCCAGACGGCATTCCCAGCCGCGTCCTCAGAGCATGCGCAGACCAGCTGGCTGGTGTGTTTACGGACATATTCAATCAATCCTTATCCCAGTCTGCTGTTCCCACATGCTTCAAGAGGGCCACCATTGTTCCTGTTCCCAAGAAAGCTAAGGTAACTGAGCTAAACGACTACCGCCCCGTAGCACTCACTTCCGTCATCATGAAGTGCTTTGAGAGACTAGTCAAGGACCATATCACCTCCACCCTACCGGACACCCTAGACCCACTCCAATTTGCTTACCGACCCAATAGGTCCACAGACGACGCAATCGCAACCACACTGCACACTGCCCTAACCCATCTGGACAAGAGGAATACCCATGTGAGAATGCTGTTCATCGATTACAGCTCAGCATTTAACACCATAGTACCCTCCAAACTCGTCATCAAGCTCGAGACCCTGGGTCTCGACCCCGCCCTGTGCAACTGGGTCCTGGACTTCCTGACGGGCCGCCCCCAGGTGGTGAGGGTAGGTAACAACATCTCCACCCCGCTGATCCTCAACACTGGGGCCCCACAAGGGTGCGTTCTGAGCCCTCTCCTGTACTCCCTGTTCACCCACGACTGCGTGGCCATGCACGCCTCCAACACAATCATCAAGTTTGCGGATGACACTACAGTGGTAGGCTTGATTACCAACAACGACGAGACGGCCTACAGGGAGGAGGTGAGGGCCCTCGGAGCGTGGTGTCAGGAAAATAACCTCACACTCAACGTCAACAAAACAAAGGAGATGATTGTGGACTTCAGGAAACAGCAGAGGGAGCACCCCCCTATCCACATCGACAGGTCAGTAGTGGAGAAGGTGGAAAGTTTTAAGTTCCTCGGTGTACACATCACGGACAAACTGAATTGGTCCACCCACACAGACAGCGTCGTGAAGAAGGCGCAGCAGCGCCTCTTCAACCTAAGGAGGCTGAAGAAATTCGGCTTGTCACCAAAAGCACTCACAAACTTCTACAGATGCACAATCGAGAGCATCCTGTCGGGCTGTATCACCGCCTGGTACGGCAACTGCTCCGCCCACAACCGTAAGGCTCTCCAGAGGGTAGTGAGGTCTGCAGAACGCATCACCGGGGGCAAACTACCTGCCCTCCAGGACACCTACACCACCCGATGTCACAGGAAGGCCATAAAGATCATCAAGGACAACAACCACCCAAGCCACTGCCTGTTCACCCCGCTATCATCCAGAAGGCGAGGTCAGTACAGGTGCATCAAAGCAGGGACCGAGAGACTGAAAAACAGCTTCTATCTCAAGGCCATCAGACTGTTAAACAGCCACCACTAACATTTAGCGGCCGCTGCCAACATACTGACTCAACTCCAGCCACTTTAAAAATGGGAATCGATGGAAATTATGTAAAAATGTACCACTAGCCACTTTAAACAATGCCACTTAATATAATGTTTACATACCCTACATTACCCATCTCATATGTATATACTGTACTCTATATCATCTACTGCATCTTGCCATCTTTATGTAATACATGTACCACTAGCCACTTTAAACTATGCCACTTTATGTTTACATACCCTACAGTACTCATCTCATATGTATATACCGTACTCTATACCATCTACTGCATCTTGCCTATGCCGTTCTGTACCACCACTCATTCATATATCTTTATGTACATATTCTTTATCCCTTTACACTTGTGTGTGTATAAGGTAGTAGTTGTGGAATTGTTAGGTTAGATTACTTGTTGGTTATTACTGCATTGTCGGAACTAGAAGCACAAGCATTTCGCTACACTCGCATTAACATCTGCTAACCATGTGTATGTGACTAATAAAATTTGATTTGATTTGATTTGAAAATGATAACAAAATAAAACAGTGGTGCACATCCATGTTTTTAACTTAGCATTCTATTTATCATTATGACATCAATTCAGGCCTAGAATCCAGGAATGGCGTAGCAGTCGGATGTGTCTTTGTCCTGTCTTGTCCCGTGTAAATAGTATTCGTATTTTTCGTATACATTTCGTATTTATTTTAATTTCACTTTCCATCTAGGAACTGAATATACATTCCTACATTCCGCCTCACCCAATGTGGTACGGACCTGCTATTTTTTATATACTTTTGAACCGTAACCCCAATCAGAAGCTAGCCAGATAACTAGCTACTAGCTAGTAGTCAGTTAGCCACTGCTGCGGTCTTCGCCCTTAACTCGGACACAGCCAGCTTCAATACCGGGCCGATACCTGCCAGTCTGCAAGCGCGATATCAACCCAGAGCATATAGGACTGCTTTTTCTCTACCACATCACCGGATTCCTGACGCAAGCTCTGGACAATTACACCGTATTATCACAGCTAGCTAGCTGCAACCGAGTGGCTACTACTGGCTAACACCTCTGTCCCGAAGCAAGCACCAGTTAGCCTTGAGCTAGCCTCGAGCTAGGCCCATCTGCCGGCTAGCTGCAAGCGCGATATCAACCCAGAGCATATAGGACTGCTTTTTCTCTACCACATCACCGGATTCCTGACGCAAGCTCTGGACAATTACACCGTATCATCACAGCTAGCTAGCTGCAACCGAGTGGCTACTACTGGCTAACACCTCTGTCCCGAAGCAAGCACCAGTTAGCCTTGAGCTAGCCTCGAGCTAGGCCCATCTGCCGGCTAGCTGAAGAGCTAGTGCCACTGCCACTGCCACGAAGCTAGCACCAGTTAGCAAACACTATTCTACAATTCACAACCTCTCTTTCGCCATCGCCATCTGGCTTGGATTCTCTGTCGACACAACCACGTCTGAGCAGACCCCCTCCGTCTGAGCAGACCACCCCCCGGGCTACTAACTTTACACGCCGCGTGCTAGCTTAGTGGAGGCCTCCTCTGCTCCATCTACGGCTGCCCCCTGGACACTATGATCACTTGGCTACATAGCTGATGCATGCTTGACTGTCCATTAATTCACGGTACTCCATTCTGTTTATTTGTGTCTTATCTGTCGGCTCTGTGCTTCAACTCAGGATCTGTGTGTAGTTAATCCGACCCTCTCTGCCTAGTCATCGCCATTTTTTACCTGTTGTTGCTGTGTCAGACTAGCACCCTGTTATTGCTGCTGTTATCTTACCTGTTGTTTTAGCTAGCTCTCCCAATCAAGACCTGCAATCACTTTATGCCTTATTGTATGTCTCTCTCAAATATCAATATGCCTTGCATACTGTTGTTCAGGCTAGTTTTCATTGTCATTGTTTTGGTTTGCAATGGACCCTGTAGTTCCACTCTCCGTACCTCTGATACCCCCTTTGTCCCACCCCCCACACATGCGGTGACCTCACCCATTGAGACCAGCATGTCCAGAGATACAACCTCTCTTATCATCACCCAGTGCCTGGGCTTGCCTCCGCTGTACCCGCGCCCCTCCATACCCCTGTCTGCACATTATGCCCAGAATCTATTCTACCACGCCCATAAATCTGCTCCTTTTATTCTTTGTCCCCAACGCTCTAGGCGACCAGTTTTGATAGCCTTTAGCCGCACCCTCATCCTACTACTCCTCTGTTCCTCGGGTGATGTGGAGGTAAACCCAGGCCCTGCATGTCCCCAGTCACCCTCATTTGTTGACTTCTGCGATCGAAAAAGCCTTGGCCTCATGCATGTCAACATCAGAAGCCTCCTCCCTAAGTTTGCCTTACTCACCGCTTTAGCACACTCTGCCAATCCTGATGTCCTTGCCGTGTCCGAATCCTGGCTTAGGAAGGCCACCAAAAATTCTGAGATTTCCATACCCAACTATAACACTTTCCGTCAAGATAGAACTGCCAAAGGGGGAGGAGTTGCAATCTACTGCAGAGATAGCCTGCAAAGTTCTGTCATACTTTCCAGGTCTATGCCCAAACAGTTCGAACTTCTAATTTTAAAAATTAATCTCTCCAGAAATAAGTCTCTCACTGTTGCCGCCTGCTACCGACCCCCCTCAGCTCCCAGCTGTGCCCTGGACACCATCTGTGAATTGATCGCTCCCCATCTAGCTTCAGAGTTTGTTCTGTTAGGTGACCTAAACTGGGATATGCTTAACACCCCGGCAGTCCTACAATCCAAGCTTGATGCCCTCAATCTCACACAAATCATCAAGGAACCCACCAGGTACAACCCTAAATCCGTAAACATGGGCACCCTAATAGACATTATCCTGACCAACCTGCCCTCCAAATACACCTCTGCTGTCTTCAATCAAGATCTCAGCGATCACTGCCTCATTGCCTGTATCCGCCACGGGTCTGCGGTCAAACGACCACCCCTCATCACTGTCAAACGCTCCCTAAAACACTTCTGCGAGCAGGCCTTTCTAATCGACCTGGCCCGGGTACCCTGGAAGGATATTGACCTCATCCCGTCAGTTGAGGATGCCTGGTCATTCTTTAAATGTTACTTCCTCACCATATTAGACAAGCATGCTCCGTTCAAAAAATGCAGAACCAAGAACAGATATAGCCCTTGGTTCACTCCAGACCTGACTGCCCTCGACCAGCACAAAAACATCCTGTGGCGAACTGCAATAGCATCGAAGAGCCCCCGCGATATGCAACTGTTCAGGGAAGTCAGGAACCAATACACGCAGTCAGTCAGGAAAGCAAAGGCCAGCTTTTTCAAGCAGAAATTCGCATCCTGTAGCTCTAACTCCAAAAAGTTCTGGGATACTGTAAAGTCCATGGAGAACAAGAGCACCTCCTCCCAGCTGCCCACTGCACTGAGGCTAGGTAACACGGTCACCACCGATAAATCCGTGATAATCGAAGACTTCAACAAGCATTTCTCAATGGCTGGCCATGCCTTCTTCCTGGCGACTCCAACCTTGGCCAACAGCCCCGCCCCCCCCCCGCTGCTACTCGCCCAAGCCTCCCCAGCTTCTCCTTTACCCAAATCCAGATAGCAGATGTTCTGAAAGAGCTGGAAAACCTGGACCCATACAAATTAGCTGGGCTTGACAATCTGGACCCCCTATTTCTGAAACTGTCCGCCGCCATTGTCGCACCCCCTATTACCAGCCTGTTCAACCTCTCCTTCGTATCATCTGAGATCCCCAAGGATTGGAAAGCTGCCGCGGTCATCCCCCTCTTCAAAGGGGGAGACACCCTGGACCCAAACTGTTACAGACCTATATCCATCCTGCCCTGCCTATCTAAGGTCTTCGAAAGCCAAGTCAACAAACAGATCACTGACCATCTCGAATCCCACCGTACCTTCTCCGCTGTGCAATCCGGTTTCCGAGCCGGTCACGGATGCACCTCAGCCACGCTCAAGGTACTAAACGACATCATAACCGCCATCGATAAAAGACATTACTGTGCAGCCGTCTTCATCGACCTGGCCAAGGCTTTCGACTCTGTCAATCACCATATTCTTATCGGCAGACTCAGTAGCCTCGGTTTTTCTAATGACTGCCTTGCCTGGTTCACCAACTACTTTGCAGACAGAGTTCAGTGTGTCAAATCGGAGGGCATGTTGTCCGGTCCTCTGGCAGTCTCTATGGGGGTACCACAGGGTTCAATTCTCGGGCCGACTCTTTTCTCTGTATACATCAATGATGTTGCTCTTGCTGCGGGCGATTCCCTGATCCACCTCTACGCAGACGACACCATTCTATATACTTCCGGCCCTTCCTTGGACACTGTGCTATCTAACCTCCAAACGAGCTTCAATGCCATACAACACTCCTTCCGTGGCCTCCAACTGCTCTTAAACGCTAGTAAAACCAAATGCATGCTTTTCAACCGTTCGCTGCCTGCACCCGCACGCCCGACTAGCATCACCACCCTGGACGGTTCCGACCTAGAATATGTGGACATCTATAAGTACCTAGGTGTCTGGCTAGACTGCAAACTCTCCTTCCAGACTCATATCAAACATCTCCAATCCAAAATCAAATCAAGAATCGGCTTTCTATTCCGCAACAAAGCCTCCTTCACTCACGCCGCCAAACTTACCCTAGTAAAACTGACTATCCTGCCGATCCTCGACTTCGGCGATGTCATCTACAAAATAGCTTCCAACACTCTACTCAGCAAACTGGATGCAGTTTATCACAGTGCCATTCGTTTTGTTACTAAAGCACCTTATACGACCCACCACTGCGACCTGTATGCCCTAGTCGGCTGGCCCTCGCTACATGTTCGTCGTCAGACCCACTGGCTCCAGGTCATCTACAAGGCTATGCTAGGTAAAGTGCCGCCTTATCTCAGTTCACTGGTCACGATGGCTACACCCACCCGCAGCACGCGCTCCAGCAGGTGTATCTCACTGATCATCCCTAAAGCTAAAACCTCATTTGGACGCCTTTCCTTCCAGTTCTCTGCTGCCTGCGACTGGAACGAATTGCAAAAATCTCTGAAGTTGGAGACTTTTATCTCCCTCAACAACTTTAAAAATCTGCTATCCGAGCAGCTAACCGATCGCTGCAGCTGTACATAGTCCATCTGTAAACTACCCACCCAATTTACCTACCTCACCCCCCATACTGCTTTTATTTATTTACTTTTCTGCTCTTTTGCACACCAGTATCTCTTCTTGCACATGTTCATCTGATGATTTATCACTCCAGTGTTAATCTGCTAAATTGTAATTATTCGATTTATTGCCTACCTCATGCCTTTTGCACACATTGTATATAGATTCTCTTTTTTTCTACCATGTTATTGACTTGTTTATTGTTTACTCCATGTGTAACTCTGTGTTGTCTGTTCACACTGCTATGCTTTATCTTGGCCAGGTCGCAGTTGCAAATGAGAACTTGTTCTCAACTAGCCTACCTGGTTAAATAAAGGTGAAATAAATAAAAATAATTTTTTTTTATCACAATATGGATTTTGGTCCGTATTGCCAAGCTCTACTACCTTCCTCCGTCCTGTGATCTCATAACCACACCGGCCACCACCACGGCCACCACCACTGCTCTGGGCCTCACTGCAGCCGCCCCCCCCCCCCCCCCACTCTAAAGACCCTCTAATTGTATTCCTCTGACTGGACTCAAAGTGAGTGAGATCCCACCACGCTCATTCAACCTGTCTCCTGATCTATCTCAACACCCCCCCCACCCCCCCTCTCTCTCTCTCAATTCAAGGGGCTTTATTGGCATGGGAAACATATTTTTATATTGCCAAAGCAAGTGATATAGATAATAAACAAAAAATACAATAAACAAAACATGTTTTACAGTAAACATTACACTCCAAAAAGTTTAAAAGGAGTAGAGACATTTCAAATGTCATGTTATGGCTATACTGTATTATGGCTATATATAATGTGTAAATAGTTGAAGTACAAAAGGGAAAATAAATAAACATAATTATGGGTTGTATTTACAATGGTGTTTGTTCTTCACTGGTTGCCCTTTTCTTGTGGCAACAGGTCACAAATCTTGCTGCTGTGATGGCACACTGGTTTTGTATCCAATAGATATGGGAGTTTATCAAAATTGCGTTTGTTTTGGAATTCTTTGTGGGTCTGTGTAATCTGAGGGAAATATGTGCCTCTAATATGGTCATACATTTGGCAGCAGGTTAGGAAGTGCAGCTCAGTTTCCACCTCATTTTGTGGGCAGTGTGCACATTGCCTGTCTTCTCTTGAGAGCCATGTCTGCCTACAGCGGCCTTTCTCAATAGCAAGGCTATATGCTCACTGAGTCTGTACATAGTCAAAGCTTTCCTTAAGTTTGGGTCAGTCACAGTGGTCAGGTATTCTGCCACTGTGTACTCTCTGTTTAGGGCCAAATAGCATTCTAGTTTGCTCAGTTTTTTTGTTAATTCTTTCCAATGTGTTAAGTAATTATCTTTTTGTTTTCTAATGATTTGGTTGGGTCTAATTGTGCTGTTGTCCTGGGGCTCTGTGGGGTCTGTTTGTGTTTGTAAACAGAGCCCCAGGACCAGCTTGCTTAGGGGACTCTTCTCCAGGTTCATCTCTCTGTAGGTGATGGCTTTGTTATGGAAGGTTTGGGAATCGCTTCCTTTTAGGTGGTTGTAGAATTTAACAGCTCTTTTCTGGATTTTGATAATTAGTGGGTATCGGCCTAATTCTGCTCTGCATGCATTATTTGGTGTTCTACGTTGTACACGGAGGATATGTTTGCAGAATTCTGCATGCAGAGTCTCAATTTGGTGTTTGTCCCATTTTTTGTGAAGTCTTGTTTGATGAGCGGACCCCAGACCTCACAACCATAAAGGGCGATGGGCTCTATGACTGATTCAAGTATTTTTAGCCAGATCCTAATTGGTATGTTGAAATGTATGTTCCTTTTGATGGCATAGAATGCCCTTCTTGCCTTGTCTCTCAGATCGTTCACAGCTTTGTGGAAGTTACCTGTGGCACTGATGTTTAGGCAGAGGTATGTATAGTTTTTTGTGTGCTCTAGCGCAACAGTGTCTAGATGGAATTTGTGGTCCTGGCGATTGGACCTTTTTTGGAACACCATTATTTTGGTCCTACTGAGATTTACTGTCAGGGCCCAGGTCTGACAGAATCTGTGCAGAAGATCTAGGTGCTGCTGTAGGCCCTCCTTGGTTGGTGACAGAAGCACCAGATCATCAGCAAACAGTAGACATTTGACTTTGGATTCTAGTAGGGTGAGGCCGGGTGCTGCAGACTGTTCTAGTGTCCGCGCCAATTCGTTGATATATATGTTGAAGAGGATGGGGCTTAAGCTGCATCCCTGTCTCACCCCACGACCCTGTGTGAAGAAATGTGTGTGTTTTTTGCCAATTTTAACCGCACACTTGTTGTTTGTGTACATGGATTTTATAATGTCGTATGTTTTACCCCCAACACCACTTTCCATCAATTTGAAAAGCAGACCCTCATGCCAAATTGAGTCGAAGGCTTTTTTGAAATCAACAAAGCATGAGAAGACTTTGCCTTTGTTTTGGTTTGTTTGGTTGTCAATTAGGGTGTGTAGGGTGAATACATGGTCTGTTGTACGGTAATTTGGTAAAAAGCCAATTTGCCAATTTGCCAATTCAATCTCTCTGTCTCTCTCTGTCTCTATCCCTCTGGTTGATCTAAATGGAAGTGTAAAAGGACATTTAATCTCCATAACAAACAGATCAAAACAGCCTCCACCTCTACATTGTTGTTTTGGGGGGGCTTGAGAAATGTGTCAGCGTGTAAAGGAAGGATCGGGGGAAAGCCTCTGTTGTCTCTTTCCTGTGATTTATATAAGGGGTTGGAGGGGAGGAAACGTTCTCACAGTATGTGTTGGATCAGCACCCTGCTGCAACATGTCTCAGACGAGCTTTAGAGTAATTGACTCCTCCATGGTAACAGAGTTGGAGTGGCGGCTGGCTGGGTAGTGGTGTTGACAGGGGAGTAGGAGGACTGTTGATAGGCATGGTGTTGATATGTTCTGCTGTTTGATGAGTTAAACCTAATGAGAAACCATATCACACAGACATACAGCCTGTTCTCTCCTGTCCTGTCTTCTCCTATCCTCTCCTGTCCTCTCGTTTCCTCTCCTGTCCTCTCTCTCCTGTCTTCTCCTATCCTCTCCTGTCCTCTTGTTTCCTCTCCTGTCTTCTCTCCTGTCTTCTCCTATCCTCTCCTGTCCTCTCGTTTCCTCTCCTTTCCTCTCTCCTGTCTTCTCCTATTCTCTCCTGTCCTCTCATTTCCTCTCATGTCCTCTCTCCTGTCTTCTCGTATCCTCTCCTGTCCTCTCGTTTCCTCTCCTGTCCTCTCTCCTGTCTTCTCCTGTCCTCTCGTTTCCTCTCTCCTGTCTTCTCCTATCCTCTCCTGTCCTCTCGTTTCCTCTCCTGTCCTCTCTCCTGTCTTCTCCTGTCCTCTCGTTTCCTCTCTCCTGTCTTCTCGTATCCTCTCCTGTCCTCTCGTTTCCTCTCCTGGCCTCTCTCCTGTCTTCTCCTGTCCTCTCTTTTCCTCTCTCCTGTCTTATCCTGTCCTCTCATTTCATCTCCTGTCCTCTCTCCTGTCTTCTCCTATCCTCTCCTGTCCTCTTGTTTCCTCTCCTGTCCTCTCTCCTGTCTTCTCCAATCCTCTCCTGTCCTCTCTTTTCCTCTCCTTTCCTGTCTTCTCGTATCCTCTCCCGTCCTCTCGTTTCCTCTCCTATCCTCTCCTGTCCTCTCGTTTCCTCTCCTGTCCTCTCTCCTGTCTTCTCCTATCCTCTCCTGTCTTCTCCTATCCTCTCCTGTCCTCTCTCCTGTATTCTCCTGTCCTCTCGTTTCCTCTCCTGTCATCTCTCCTGTCTTCTCCTGTTCTCTCGTATCCTCTACTGTCCTCTCTCCTGTCTTCTCTTGTCCTCTCCTGTCCTCTCCTCCTCACCTTTTCCTCTCAGCATGACGAGTCGTCCTGGACCATTTCCGATCACCCGTTCAGAACGAGACTTCTAATGAAGGGTTCATGGTTTAGTATTTTCAATTAACAATCGGCCAAAGGTTTTTCACCTGCCAGGTTCACAAACAAATACTCTTCAAGGAGGGATGTCCTTTGTATGTGTCAGAAGAGTGTTTGCATACAGTCACACACACACTCACACACACAGTGGGTCTGAGTGACTAACCTTGTTCACACCCTGGTGTCATGCAGCTCAGCCAACACAGTGGCGGAGGAGCTGAGCCAGGCACCTCTCTGTAGTTAGAAGCTTGTTTTTATCAATTCAATTCAAGGGGCTTTATAGGCATGGGAACATGTGTTAACATTGCCAAAGCAAGTGAGGTAGATCATATACAAAAGTGAAATAAACAATAAAAATGAAGGTTGAGTGGGTAGGTTCTTTATCTCTCACAGACAGTGGAAAGGGTTAACTCTGGACTTTCCTTTGTCTCTTTATTGCTGGTTGGTGTTGCAGTTAAAAGGGTCCCCCATGACTCAGGCCCAGCAGACTGACTGGGAGGCTCAGCCGGCAGGATGGAAAAAGCTCAGTGATGGGGAGCACAGTGTCCAGCCTGCCTAAGCCCAAATGGACTCTTCCTTCCTGTCCTGCTCCTTTCTGCTCCGGTGGTTCGCGGCTAGTGTGTGTGCACCTGTGTGTGTGTTGGTTAGATCGGGTATGGGTTGAGTGTGTTGGTTAGATCGGGTATGGGTTGAGTGTGTTGGTTCTTCTATCCTTGCAGGGACCTAAAATCCCCAAAAGTCCCCACAAGGACAGTAAAACCAAGACAAATTCTCCCTTGTGGGGATATTTCCCACGTCCCCATGAGGTCAAAGGCTATTTTAAATTCAGGAGTTAGGATTAGGATTAGAATTAGGGTAAGGGTTAGTGGTTAGAGTTAGAGTTAGGAGTTAGGATTAGAATTAGGGTAAGGGTTAGTGGTTAGAGTTAGAGTTAGGAGTTAGGATTAGAATTAGGGTAAGGGTTAGTGGTTAGAGTTAGAGTTAGGATTAGGATTAGAATTAGGGTAAGGGTTAGTGGTTAGAGTTAGAGTTAGGAGTTAGGATTAGAATTAGGGTAAGGGTTAGTGGTTAGAGTTAGAGTTAGGAGTTAGGATTAGAATTAGGGTAAGGGTTAGTGGTTAGAGTTAGAGTTAGGATTAGGATTAGAATTAGGGTAAGGGTTAGTGGTTAGAGTTAGTTAGGGTTAGGATTAGAATTAGGGTAAGGGTTAGTGGTTAGAGTTAGAGTTAGGAGTTAGGATTAGAATTAGGGTAAGGGTTAGTGGTTAGAGTTAGAGTTAGGGTTAGGATTAGAATTAGGGTAAGGGTTAGTGGTTAGAGTTAGAGTTAGGAGTTAGGTTTAGGGGTTAGGGAAAATAGGATTTTGAATGGAAACTAATTTTAGGTCCCCACTACGATAGAAGAACAAGACTTTGTGTGTGTGTGTGTGTGTATGTGTGTGTGCGTGTGTGTGTGTGTGTGTGTGTGTGTGTGTGCGTGTGTGTGTGCGTGTGTGTGTGTGCATGCGTGTGTGTGTGTGTGTGTGTGTGTGTGTGTGTGTGTGTGTGCATGCGTGTATGGATGTGACAGAGAAAGATGGTGAGGTTGTGGTATTGCAGTGGTTCTGGTTGTCCTGATGCTAACCCCTGTGTAACCCAGGACCGGCCCGGGGCCTGTGGCTCAGTGTCTCCCAGGGGAGCGCCACTCAGGACAGTCATTAGTCGAGTGAATGTGGGCCTGAAGCCTGAAGGAGAAGTGGGAATGAATGACAATCTTTGCCATTGTCTGGGTTAATGAGTGCTGGGACAGAGCTGCTGCTCAGGAATGCCCCTGTCCATCCATCCATGTTAGTTTAATGGATCCCAGACGAGGGGCTGGGAAACTCTTCTAAGAACTATTATTAACTGACAGTAGGGCCTAGAGAATGAGAGCTGGAGGGACAGTGGAGCATTTGAAGATGGTTGTGATCTGTGGCGATGCTCAGCAGTATCACAGTTCATCTGAGTAGCAGTAGTTACTTGGAGTCATATCACAATTTATTTAAAGTGCATTTTAACAAAGTGACGACACAGTTGTGAGCACAAAGTCACCGGAGACGGTCTCAAGTCTCTGCTCTTCTAATCTCCTTTCAGGGGGAGAGGCATTGGAGCAGAGGACGTACGAATGAGATACACAGACGTGTTGATCACTGGCAACCTGCCACACTCACTCTCTCTCTAGAACGGACACCATGAGGACATTCTCCCTGCCTTTTATATAGCTCCTCACCTCTCCTCACCCTCCTCACTTCTCCTCACCTCTCCTCACCCCCCTCACCCTCTCTCTCTAGAACAGACACCATGAGGACATTCTCCCTGCCTTTTATATATCTCCTCACCCTCCTCACCCTCCTCACCCTCTCTCTCTAGAACAGACACCATGAGGACATTCTCCCTCCCATTATATAGCTCCTCACCTCTCCTCACCCTCCTCACTTCTCCTCACCCTCCTCACCCTCTCTCTCTAGAACAGACATCATGAGGACATTCTCCCTCCCATTATATAGCTCCTCACCTCTCCT
Source organism: Salvelinus alpinus (assembly GCF_045679555.1). Classification (NCBI taxonomy): domain Eukaryota; kingdom Metazoa; phylum Chordata; class Actinopteri; order Salmoniformes; family Salmonidae; genus Salvelinus; species Salvelinus alpinus. Next base: position 43,797,709 of record NC_092102.1, on the reverse strand, counting down.
CACCCTCCTCACTTCTCCTCACCCTCCTCACCCTCTCTCTCTAGAACAGACATCATGAGGACATTCTCCCTCCCTTTATATAGCTCCTCACCTCTCCTCATTCCTCCTCACTTCTCCTCACCCTCCTCACTTCGCCTCACCCTCCTCACCCTCTCTCTCTAGAACAGACACCATGAGCACACCCCCTCACTCCCTTTATATCCCCCCAAACGTGCCTGGAGACCTGCCTTCAGGAGTGTGTAGCAGCCCTACTGTGTGGAGGCAGGAGTGTGTAGCAGCCCTACTGTGTGGAGGCAGGAGTGTGTAGCAGCCCTACTGTGTGGAGACAGCAGTGTGTAGCAGCCCTACTGTGTGGAGACAGGAGTGTGTAGTAGCCCTACTGTGTGGAGACAGGAGTGTGTAGTAGCCCTACTGTGTGGAGACAGCAGTGTGTAGCAGCCCTACTGTGTGGAGACAGGATTGTGTAGTAGCCCTACTGTGTGGAGACAGCAGTGTGTAGCAGCCCTACTGTGTGGAGACAGGAGTGTGTAGCAGCCCTACTGTGTGGAGACAGCAGTGTGTAGCAGCCCTACTGTGTGGAGACAGGAGTGTGTAGCAGCCCTACTGTGTGGAGACAGGAGTGTGTAGCAGCCCTACTGTGTGGAGACAGGAGTGTGTAGCAGCCCTACTGTGTGGAGACAGGAGTGTGTAGCAGCCCTACTGTGTGGAGACAGCAGTGTGTAGCAGCCCTACTGTGTGGAGACAGGAGTGTGTAGCAGCCCTACTGTGTGGAGACAGGAGTGTGTAGCAGCCCTACTGTGTGGAGACAGCAGTGTGTAGCAGCCCTACTGTGTGGAGACAGCAGTGTGTAGCAGCCCTACTGTGTGGAGACAGGAGTGTATAGCAGCCCTACTGTGTGGAGACAGGAGTGTGTAGCAGCCCTACTGTGTGGAGACAGGAGTGTGTAGCAGCCCTACTGTGTGGAGGCAGGAGTGTGTAGCAGCCCTACTGTGTGGAGACAGGAGTGTGTAGCAGCCCTACTGTGTGGAGACAGGAGTGTGTAGCAGCCCTACTGTGTGGAGACAGCAGTGTGTAGCAGCCCTACTGTGTGGAGACAGGAGTGTGTAGCAGCCCTACTGTGTGGAGACAGGAGTGTGTAGCAGCCCTACTGTGTGGAGACAGGAGTGTGTAGCAGCCCTACTGTGTGGAGACAGGAGTGTGTAGCAGCCCTACTGTGTGGAGACAGGAGTGTGTAGTAGCCCTACTGTGTGGAGACAGGAGTGTGTAGCAGCCCTACTGTGTGGAGACAGGAGTGTGTAGCAGCCCTACTGTGTGGAGGCAGGAGTGTGTAGCAGCCCTACTGTGTGGAGACAGGAGTGTGTAGTAGCCCTACTGTGTGGAGACAGGAGTGTGTAGCAGCCCTACTGTGTGGAGACAGGAGTGTGTAGCAGCCCTACTGTGTGGAGACAGGAGTGTGTAGCAGCCCTACTGTGTGGAGACAGGAGTGTGTAGCAGCCCTACTGTGTGGAGGCAGGAGTGTGTAGCAGCCCTACTGTGTGGAGACAGGAGTGTGTAGCAGCCCTACTGTGTGGAGACAGCAGTGTGTAGCAGCCCTACTGTGTGGAGACAGGAGTGTGTAGCAGCCCTACTGTGTGGAGACAGGAGTGTGTAGCAGCCCTACTGTGTGGAGACAGGAGTGTGTAGCAGCCCTACTGTGTGGAGACAGCAGTGTGTAGCAGCCCTACTGTGTGGAGACAGCCGTGTGTAGCAGCCCTACTGTGTGGAGACAGGAGTGTGTAGCAGCCCTACTGTGTGGAGACAGGAGTGTGTAGCAGCCCTACTGTGTGGAGACAGGAGTGTGTAGCAGCCCTACTGTGTGGAGGCAGGAGTGTGTAGCAGCCCTACTGTGTGGAGACAGGAGTGTGTAGCAGCCCTACTGTGTGGAGACAGCAGTGTGTAGCAGCCCTACTGTGTGGAGGCAGGAGTGTGTAGCAGCCCTACTGTGTGGAGACAGGAGTGTGTAGCAGCCCTACTGTGTGGAGACAGGAGTGTGTAGCAGCCCTACTGTGTGGAGGCAGGAGTGTGTAGCAGCCCTACTGTGTGGAGACAGGAGTGTGTAGTAGCCCTACTGTGTGGAGACAGGAGTGTGTAGTAGCCCTACTGTGTGGAGACAGGAGTGTGTAGCAGCCCTACTGTGTGGAGACAGGAGTGTGTAGTAGCCCTACTGTGTGGAGACAGCAGTGTGTAGCAGCCCTACTGTGTGGAGACAGGAGTGTGTAGCAGCCCTACTGTGTGGAGGCAGGAGTGTGTAGCAGCCCTACTGTGTGGAGACAGGAGTGTGTAGCAGCCCTACTGTGTGGAGACAGGAGTGTGTAGCAGCCCTACTGTGTGGAGGCAGGAGTGTGTAGCAGCCCTACTGTGTGGAGACAGGAGTGTGTAGCAGCCCTACTGTGTGGAGACAGGAGTGTGTAGCAGCCCTACTGTGTGGAGACAGCAGTGTGTAGCAGCCCTACTGTGTGGAGGCAGGAGTGTGTAGCAGCCCTACTGTGTGGAGACAGGAGTGTGTAGCAGCCCTACTGTGTGGAGACAGGAGTGTGTAGCAGCCCTACTGTGTGGAGGCAGGAGTGTGTAGCAGCCCTACTGTGTGGAGACAGGAGTGTGTAGTAGCCCTACTGTGTGGAGACAGGAGTGTGTAGTAGCCCTACTGTGTGGAGACAGGAGTGTGTAGCAGCCCTACTGTGTGGAGACAGGAGTGTGTAGTAGCCCTACTGTGTGGAGACAGCAGTGTGTAGCAGCCCTACTGTGTGGAGACAGGAGTGTGTAGTAGCCCTACTGTGTGGAGACAGGAGTGTGTAGCAGCCCTACTGTGTGGAGGCAGGAGTGTGTAGCAGCCCTACTGTGTGGAGACAGGAGTGTGTAGCAGCCCTACTGTGTGGAGACAGCAGTGTGTAGCAGCCCTACTGTGTGGAGACAAGAGTGTGTAGTAGCCCTACTGTGTGGAGACAGCAGTGTGTAGCAGCCCTACTGTGTGGAGACAGCAGTGTGTAGCAGCCCTACTGTGTGGAGGCAGGAGTGTGTAGCAGCCCTACTGTGTGGAGACAGGAGTGTGTAGCAGCCCTACTGTGTGGAGACAGGAGTGTGTAGCAGCCCTACTGTGTGGAGACAGGAGTGTGTAGCAGCCCTACTGTTTGGAGACAGGAGTGTGTAGCAGCCCTACTGTGTGGAGGCAGGAGTGTGTAGCAGCCCTACTGTGTGGAGACAGGAGTGTGTAGCAGCCCTACTGTGTGGAGACAGGAGTGTGTAGCAGCCCTACTGTGTGGAGACAGGAGTGTGTAGTAGACCTACTGTGTGGAGACAGGAGTGTGTAGCAGCCCTACTGTGTGGAGACAGGAGTGTGTAGTAGCCCTACTGTGTGGAGACAGCAGTGTGTAGCAGCCCTACTGTGTGGAGACAGGAGTGTGTAGTAGCCCTACTGTGTGGAGACAGCAGTGTGTAGCAGCCCTACTGTGTGGAGACAGGAGTGTGTAGCAGCCCTACTGTGTGGAGACAGCAGTGTGTAGCAGCCCTACTGTGTGGAGACAGGAGTGTGTAGCAGCCCTACTGTGTGGAGACAGGAGTGTGTAGCAGCCCTACTGTGTGGAGGCAGGAGTGTGTAGCAGCCCTACTGTGTGGAGACAGGAGTGTGTAGCAGCCCTACTGTGTGGAGACAGGAGTGTGTAGCAGCCCTACTGTGTGGAGACAGGAGTGTGTAGCAGTTCTACTGTGTGGAGGCAGGAGTGTGTAGGAGCCCTACTGTGTGGAGACAGGAGTGTGTAGCAGCCCTACTGTGTGGAGACAGGAGTGTGTAGCAGCCCTACTGTGTGGAGACAGGAGTGTGTAGTAGCCCTACTGTGTGGAGACAGGAGTGTGTAGGAGCCCTACTGTGTGGAGACAGGAGTGTGTAGTAGCCCTACTGTGTGGAGACAGCAGTGTGTAGCAGCCCTACTGTGTGGAGACAGGAGTGTGTAGCAGCCCTACTGTGTGGAGACAGCAGTGTGTAGCAGCCCTACTGTGTGGAGACAGCAGTGTGTAGCAGCCCTACTGTGTGGAGACAGGAGTGTGTAGCAGCCCTACTGTGTGGAGACAGGAGTGTGTAGCAGCCCTACTGTGTGGAGACAGCAGTGTGTAGCAGCCCTACTGTGTGGAGGCAGGAGTGTGTAGCAGCCCTACTGTGTGGAGACAGCAGTGTGTAGCAGCCCTACTGTGTGGAGACAGCAGTGTGTAGCAGCCCTACTGTGTGGAGGCAGGAGTGTGTAGCAGCCCTACTGTGTGGAGACAGGAGTGTGTAGCAGCCCTACTGTGTGGAGACAGGAGTGTGTAGCAGCCCTACTGTGTGGAGACAGGAGTGTGTAGCAGCCCTACTGTTTGGAGACAGGAGTGTGTAGCAGCCCTACTGTGTGGAGGCAGGAGTGTGTAGCAGCCCTACTGTGTGGAGACAGGAGTGTGTAGCAGCCCTACTGTGTGGAGACAGGAGTGTGTAGCAGCCCTACTGTGTGGAGACAGGAGTGTGTAGTAGACCTACTGTGTGGAGACAGGAGTGTGTAGCAGCCCTACTGTGTGGAGACAGGAGTGTGTAGTAGCCCTACTGTGTGGAGACAGCAGTGTGTAGCAGCCCTACTGTGTGGAGACAGGAGTGTGTAGTAGCCCTACTGTGTGGAGACAGCAGTGTGTAGCAGCCCTACTGTGTGGAGACAGGAGTGTGTAGCAGCCCTACTGTGTGGAGACAGCAGTGTGTAGCAGCCCTACTGTGTGGAGACAGGAGTGTGTAGCAGCCCTACTGTGTGGAGACAGGAGTGTGTAGCAGCCCTACTGTGTGGAGGCAGGAGTGTGTAGCAGCCCTACTGTGTGGAGACAGGAGTGTGTAGCAGCCCTACTGTGTGGAGACAGGAGTGTGTAGCAGCCCTACTGTGTGGAGACAGGAGTGTGTAGCAGTTCTACTGTGTGGAGGCAGGAGTGTGTAGGAGCCCTACTGTGTGGAGACAGGAGTGTGTAGCAGCCCTACTGTGTGGAGACAGGAGTGTGTAGCAGCCCTACTGTGTGGAGACAGGAGTGTGTAGTAGCCCTACTGTGTGGAGACAGGAGTGTGTAGGAGCCCTACTGTGTGGAGACAGGAGTGTGTAGTAGCCCTACTGTGTGGAGACAGCAGTGTGTAGCAGCCCTACTGTGTGGAGACAGGAGTGTGTAGCAGCCCTACTGTGTGGAGACAGCAGTGTGTAGCAGCCCTACTGTGTGGAGACAGCAGTGTGTAGCAGCCCTACTGTGTGGAGACAGGAGTGTGTAGCAGCCCTACTGTGTGGAGACAGGAGTGTGTAGCAGCCCTACTGTGTGGAGACAGGAGTGTGTAGTAGCCCTACTGTGTGGAGACAGCAGTGTGTAGTAGCCCTACTGTGTGGAGACAGCAGTGTGTAGCAGCCCTACTGTGTGGAGACAGCAGTGTGTAGCAGCCCTACTGTGTGGAGACAGCAGTGTGTAGCAGCCCTACTGTGTGGAGACAGGAGTGTGTAGTAGCCCTACTGTGTGGATACAGGAGTGTGTAGCAGCCCTACTGTGTGGAGACAGCAGTGTGTAGCAGCCCTACTGTGTGGAGACAGGAGTGTGTAGCAGCCCTACTGTGTGGAGACAGCAGTGTGTAGCAGCCCTACTGTGTGGAGACAGGAGTGTGTAGCAGCCCTACTGTGTGGAGGCAGGAGTGTGTAGCAGCCCTACATGTGGAGGCAGGAGTGTGTAGCAGCCCTACATGTGGAGACAGGAGTGTGTAGCAGCCCTACTGTGTGGAGACAGGAGTGTGTAGCAGCCCTACTGTGTGGAGACAGGAGTGTGTAGCAGCCCTACTGTGTGGAGACAGGAGTGTGTAGTAGCCCTACTGTGTGGAGACAGGAGTGTGTAGGAGCCCTACTGTGTGGAGACAGGAGTGTGTAGTAGCCCTACTGTGTGGAGACAGCAGTGTGTAGCAGCCCTACTGTGTGGAGACAGGAGTGTGTAGCAGCCCTACTGTGTGGAGACAGTAGTGTGTAGCAGCCCTACTGTGTGGAGACAGGAGTGTGTAGCAGCCCTACTGTGTGGAGACAGGAGTGTGTAGCAGCCCTACTGTCTGAGCCTTAGGTCTGATGGTCCTCTGTGCCTTAAATCAGACGGTCCTCTGGGCCTTAAATCAGACGGTCCTCTGGGCCTTAAATCAGACGGTCCTCTGGGCCTTAAATCTGATGGTCCTCTGGGCCTTAAATCAGACGGTCCTCTGGGCCTTACATCAGACGGTCCTCTGGGCCTTAAATCTGACTGTCCTCTGGGCCTTAAATCAGACGGTCCTCTGGGCCTTAAATCAGACGGTCCTCTGGGCCTTAAATCTGATGGTCCTCTGGGCCTTAAATCAGACGGTCCTCTGGGCCTTACATCAGACGGTCCTATGGGCCTTAAATCAGACAGTCCTCTGGGCCTTAGGTCTGACGGTCCTCTGGGCCTTAAATCTGACGGTCCTCAGGGCCTTAAATCAGACGGTCCTCTGGGCCTTAAATCTGACGGTCCTCTGGGCCTTAAATCAGACGGTCCTCTGGGCCTTAAATCAGACGGTCCTCTGGGCCTTAAATCTGACAGTCCTCTGGGCCTTAAATCAGACGGTCCTCTGGGCCTTAAATCAGACGGTCTGCTAGAACACGTAGAGTCTCTGGAACTCTGCTGTTATTCCTGATGCTTCTGAACATGTCTCATGTCTCTGTGCTCCAAATCCTGTTCCGACTCCTCTCTGCCGGAGCGCTGAGGGTTCCATGGCTTCTCGAGCGTCCGTTCCCCTGGGAGCACTCTGAATAATGTGGGGGTAATGTTGGAGCGATAGGGTTAACGCTAGCCTAATTACACCATTTCCTCAATCTACTATTACTGGAGCATGTGCCCTGTGAGCCGGTGTGTACGTCACATACAAGTGTGTTAGCGTGTGTGTTTCTGTTACCGTTTAACAGTGTACAGTATGAACATGGTACAGGAGAATATGTGAAGCAGATTGCTGTCTAGGTAGAAGCTAGCCTAGCTGATTAGAGACCACTTTAGAGATGGTAACTGATAGCATCTGCTACAAATGACTGGTGAGCATGTTTAAGGGGGAACCTAATGGAGTGTGTGTGTGGGTGTGTGTGTGTGTGTGTGTGTGTGTGTGTGTGTGTGTGTGTGTGTGTGTGTGTGTGTGTGTGTGTGTGTGTGTGTGTGTGTGTGTGTGTGTGTGTGTGTGTGTGTGTGTGTGTGTGTGTGTGTGTGTGTGTGTGTGTGTGTGTGTGATGTCTCCAGAAGAGTGATGAGCTGGGGGATAATCCTTGGCATTAGAAGGACATAGTAAGAGGGGCCGTTATTTCTCCAGCCAGGAATGACTAAATGTTTTGGCAGATTTAGCGCTGGCTCTCAAATCTCTGGTGCTCTTTCTGTGAGGAGAGGGAAACAGTGATGGTCTGGACGAGGCTATCAGCAGAACGAGACAAACGGCTGTTCTGTGAGGAGAGGGAAACAGTGATGGTCTGGACGAGGCTATCAGCAGAACGAGACAAACGGCTGTTCTGTGAGGAGAGGGAAACAGTGATGGTCTGGACGAGGCTATCAGCAGAACGAGACAAACGGCTGTTCTGTGAGGAGAGGGAAACAGTGATGGTCTGGACGAGGCTATCAGCAGAACGAGACAAACGGCTGTTCTGTGAGGAGAGGGAAACAGTGATGGTCTGGACGAGGCTATCAGCAGAACGAGACAAACGGCTGTTCTGTGAGGAGAGGGAAACAGTGATGGTCTGGACGAGGCTATCAGCAGAACGAGACAAACGGCTGTTCTGTGAGGAGAGGGAAACAGTGATGGTCTGGACGAGGCTATCAGCAGAACGAGACAAACGGCTGTTCTGTGAGGAGAGGGAAACAGTGATGGTCTGGACGAGGCTATCAGCAGAACGAGACAAACGGCTGTTCTGTGAGGAGAGGGAAACAGTGATGGTCTGGACGAGGCTATCAGCAGAACGAGACAAACGGCTGTTCTGTGAGGAGAGGGAAACAGTGATGGTCTGGACGAGGCTATCAGCAGAACGAGACAAACGGCTGTTCTGTGAGGAAACATTTCTCTCTGTAGTTCTTTACAGTTTGAAACGTGCTTTTTTGTGTTTACCTCTAGCAGAGGAACAGTGATTCAGGTTTTTAACAATCCACCTCTCTCTCTCTCAAGTGTGTGTGTGTGTGTGTGTGTGTGTGTGTGTGTGTGTGTGTGTGTGTGTGTGTGTGTGTGTGTGTGTGTGTGTGTGTGTGTGTGTGTGTGTGTGTGTGTGTGTGTGTGTGTGTGTGTGTGTGTGTGTGTGTGTGTGTGTGCAGCTGAGTTGTGTCTGTCTAACAGTGTGTAGTAACACCTGCTTCGATCTGCATCAGATCATTCTATCCTCTCCTATCAGTCACTTTTCCTTCTCTCTCCCGCTCTCTTCTTCTCTCGCTCTCTCTCTCTCTCCTTCTCTCGCCCTCTCTCTCTTATTCTCTCTTTCTTTATCTCTCTCTTTCTTATTTTCTCTCTTTCTTCTCTCAACCTCTCTTATTTTCTCTCTTTCTTCTCTCAACCTCTCTTCTTCTCTCTCTCTCTCTCTTCTCTCGTTTTCATTTATACCTCTCTTCTTCTCTCTCCCTCTCTTCATCTCTCTCTCTCTCCGTCTGTCGCTCTCTTTCTTATTCTCTCTACCTCTTCTCTCTACCTCTCTTCTTCTCTCTACCTCTCTCTTCTTCTCTCTACCTCTCTCTTCTTCTCTCTACCTCTCTCTTCTTCTCTCTACCTCTTTTCTTCTCTCTACCTCTCTCTTCTTCTCTCTACCTCTTTTCTTCTCTCTACCTCTCTTCTTCTCTCTACCTCTCTTTTCTTCTCTCTACCTCTCTTTCTTCTTCTCTCTACCTCTCTCTTCTTCTCTCTACCTCTCTTCTTCTCTCTACCTCTCTTTTCTTCTCTCTACCTCTCTTTCTTCTTCTCTCTACCTCTCTCTTCTTCTCTCTACCTCTCTCTTCTTCTCTCTACCTCTCTTCTTCTCTCTACCTCTCTCTTATTCTCTCTACCTCTCTCTTCTTCTCTATACCTCTCTTGTTCTTCTCTCTACCTCTTCTCTATAATGTCTCCCCTCCAGGTCTGGAGAATTCATCAACATTAACTCATTATCCATACATCTAGAAAAGGTCATGACCTTACTGATGCATTCTGCGCTGCCTCACATAAATACATACACACAGTCTGACTCACACACAGTCTGACTCACACAAATAAACACTTGCACAAACACACTGAATAGAAAGAAGGTAGAGTTTTGTCTCCCATTTCAGAGAGCCTTTCTATTTAAGCCCAGCGAGAAAGACAGAGACAGACAGATATATCAAATCAAATCAAATGTTATTAGTCACATGTGCCTAATACAACAGGTGTAGTAGACCTTACAGTGAAATGCTTACTTACAGGCCCTAACCAACAATGCAGTTTCAAAAAATATGGATAAGAATAAGAGATAAAAGTAACAAGTAATTAAAGAGCAGCAGTAAAATAACAGTAGCGAGAATATATAAAGGGGGGTACCGGTACAGAGTCAATGTGCGGGGGCACCGGTTAGTTGAGGTAATATGTACATGTAGGTAGAGTTATTAAAGTGACTATGCATAGATGATAACAACAGAGAGTAGCAGTGGTGTAGAGAGGAGGGAGGCCCTTAAGCAAGGCACTTAACCCGAATTACGCCTGTAAATTACTCTGGATGAGAGTGTCTGCTAAATGATTGTTTAGAAGCCTCTTGGACCTAGACTTGGCGCTCCGGTACCGCTTGCCGTGCGGTAGCAGAGAGAACAGTCTATGACTAGGGTGGCTGGAGTCTTTGACAATTTTGAGGGCCTTCCTCTGGCACCGCCTGGTATAGAGGTCCTGGATGGCAGGAAGCTGTTTGCACTACCCTCTGTAGTGCCTTGTGGTCGGAGGCCGAGCAGTTGCCATACCAGGCAGTGATGCAACCAGTCAGGATGCTCTTAATGGTACAGCTGTATAACCTTTTGAGGATCTGAGGACCCACGCCAAATCTTTTCAGTCTCCTGAGGGGGCATAGGCTTTGCCGTGCCCTCTTCACTAATGTCTTGGTGTGCTTGAACCATGTTAGTTTGTTGGTGATGTGGACACCAAGGAACTTGAAGCTCTCAACCTGCTCCACTATAGAGAGAGACTCTGCGGAGAGAGAGAGAGTGAAGATCAGTCTTCGTCTCTGTATGAGGTTCAGGGTAATGTGCTTGTGGCAGGGGAATGCATCATCCACATCAGTCAGACAGCACAAGAGATCAGATACAGTTCCCTCTCAGAGACGCCTCAGGGAACATTCTGGAACACACAGAGAGAAAGACCAAACAGACAGACAGACTGTAGAGCTTCTGTGTCTCATCATACAGTACACTACCTGCATAGAGTAGGTGGCAGTTAGCCTAGCTGTTAAGAGCGTTGCGCCAGTAACCAAAAGGTCTCTGGTTCAAATCCCCCAGTCGGGGGCAAACTTTGTGTGGCCTGTGATCAGGAAGTGAAGATCCAGACTCTGGTGTAGCTTGTGCATGGTCCGCCAGGCACAATACCAGAGCACAAACGTGTTCTTGTTTTGGCCACTGTAGTTGCGAGGAGTTAAACAGTAGATGAGACCTGGCTGCATAGGGTCAGAAGGATGGTGCACCTGCTAACAACAAAATAACATTAAGATAAGTTAATGAGTAGAAAATGTAACGTAAAACTTAATATCATTTTTTAATGCATCATTATCATAAGTGTGCAGAGCAGCAACCCTGCATACAGAAACATCATCTTGGAAACCGGAAGTTAAAATGATAACACACAGCCCGACTACACGCTTCTCTGGAAAATACAGAAATAATGTGAGAGCAATAAAAGTAGTGCCAATCATGTTGGAGGTCAATTAAATAATCAAAACGTGTTGTTTATGCTTTACATACCCAGTGTTGTCATCTATTCCCTGTAGAGACGCCACACTGCTGCTTTTGTCACATGGGATGGCAGCAGTTTTCCACCAAAGTGTTTGTGTTCTGGGTGGTGTCCTGGTAATACTACTGCATTATCCTCTGGGTGGTGTCCTGGTAATACTACTGCATTATCCTCTGGGTGGTGTCCTGGTAATACTACTGCATTATCCTCTGGGTGGTGTCCTGGTAATACTACTGCATTATCCTCTGGGTGGTGTCCTGGTAATACTACTGCATTATCCTCTGGGTGGTGTCCTGGTAATACTACTGCATTATCATCTGGGTGGTGTCCTGGTAATACTACTGCATTATCCTCCGGGTGACGTCCTGGTAATACTACTGCATTATCCTCTGGGTGGAGTCCTGGTAATACTACTGCATTGTCCTCTGGGTGGTGTCCTGGTAATACTACTGCATTATCCTCCGGGTGACGTCCTGGTAATACTACTGCATTATCCTCTGGGTGGAGTCCTGGTAATACTACTGCATTGTCCTCTGGGTGGCGTCCTGGTAATACTATTGCATTGTCCTCTGGGTGGCGTCCTGGTAATACTACTGCATTATCCTCTGGGTGGCGTTCTGGTAATACTATCGCATTATCCTCTGGGTAGCGTCCTGGTAATACTACTACATTATCCTCTGGGTGGCGTCCTGGTAATACTACTACATTATAATCTGGGTAGCGTTCTGGTAATACTATTGCATTATCCTCTGAGTAGTTGTTGATGAAGTTCACCACTCGCTGCAAGTCCTCATGCTTCAGGTGTAACCTGTGCTTACTTGGGTCAGCTCTCTTTTTGATTGGAGGCATTAGACCATTCTCCTTGTATGACTGGTGGAGGAGAGTCAGGCGTGTTCTACTGAGGCTTAAAGACAAATTACAGATACAAATATTTTGCCATTATTATACAATAGATAGCCGTAATCACCGTCAGACACACCTGGCTAACTTGATGGGTCACGTAATCATCTGACGAAGTGGAGTCTTTTGTTTAGACATGCTAGCTAAACAATGAACCATAATCCTAACCCATAGAGTACTAGCAATACAAGCAGATTGTCATAGCTAGCTAAAGTTAACCAAATAGGTTCAATGTTAGCCAGTTAGCTAGCTAACATTAGGCTATAACTAGCCATGTGAAATGGCATTCTGAGATAACATTACTACACACAGATCATAAACGTAATGTTAGCTAGCGAGCCAACCATCTAACCTCAGCTGGCTAGCTAACAGTAAGCTTTAATTTGGGGTATTTTGCTTAGATATGTAGCTAGCTAGCTAAACAATGAACCATTATCCCAGCAACCTTCCCGCTAGCCATGACATGGCAGACCAATCCAAACTCATCTCCCGGCATGTCCAGCCCACTCATTATCTCAGCCAATCATGGCTAGCGGGAAGGTTGCTGTCATTCTCTCTGTGGCTAAACCACCTCGTAATTTAACAATTTTATTCGTATTTACAGATGGCATACAAGTTTGTTATTAAAGAACATGAAAGTTCACATGTTCGAGAAGGCATTCACTTTGGATGAATAGCGTGCCCAGAGTGAACTGCCTCCTACTCTGTCCCAGATGCTAATTTATGCAGATAATTATTACTATTGGATATAAAACACTCTGAAGTTTCTAAAACTGTTTGAATGATGTCTGTGAGTATAACAGAACTCATATGGCAGGTAAAAACCTGAGAAAAAATCCAAACAGGAAGTGAGAATTCTGAGGCTGGTCGATTTTCAGAATGCCTGTTCCTGGTCACGCGGATTCCAAATGATATCGTCTTGCGTTCCATTACTTCTGTAGACACAAAGGAATTCTCCGGTTGGAACATTATTGAATATTTATGATAACAACATCCTGAAGATTGATTCTCTACTTAGTTTGACCAGTTTTTTCGACCTGTAATATAACTTTTTGAAGTTTTCGTCCGACGTTCGCCTGGATCTGCACGAGCGTTTGGACATGTGTACTAAACGTGCTAACAAAAGTAGCTACTTGGACATAAATAATGGACATTATCAACAAAACAACAATTTATTGTGGAACTAGGATTCCTGGGAGTGCATTCTGATGAAGATCATCAAAGGTAAGGGAATATTTATGATGTAATTTCGTATTTCTGTTGACTCCAAAATAGCGGAGAAATGTTGTTTATATCTGAGCGCCGTCTCAGATTATTGCATGGTTTGCTTTTTCCGTAAAGTGTTTTGGAAATCTGACACAGCGGTTGCATTAAGAACAGGTGTATCTTTAATTATATGTAAAACATGTATCTTTCATCAAAGTGTATGATGAGTATTTCTGTTATTAGATGTGGCTCTCTGCAATTTCTCCGGATATTTTGGAGGCATTTCTGAACATAGCGCCAATGTAAACTAAGATTTTGGGATATAAATATGCACATTATCGAACAAAACATACATGTATTGTGTAACATGATGTCCTATGAGTGTCATCTGATGAAGATCATCAAAGGTTAGTGATTCATTTTATCTCTATTTCTGCTTTTTGTGACTCCTATCTTTGGCTGGGAAAATGGCTGTGTTTTTCTGTGGCTATGTACTGACTTAACATAATTGTTTGGTGTGCTTTCGCCGTAAATCCTTTTTGAAATCAGACATGTTGGCTGGATTCACAAAATGTGTAGCTTTAATTTGGTGTCTTTCATGTGTGATTTCATGAAAGATTGATTTTTATAGTAATATATTTGAATTTTGCGCATTTGGCGCGAATTTGGCTGCATTTTTTCTGGCTTTTGGCCAAGTGGGACGTTAGTGTCCCACATATCCTAGAGAAGTTAAGAGGGAAGCCTCAGACAGTGTGTCCGTAGGGACTCACTGGATATGAGTCTATGAATCTAGAGGGAGTAACAACTTTGTGTAAACACGAACGAACGAGGAAGAAGAGTCTCTTTCTATAATCTATTGCAGTTCTAAATCTTTACTTCACGCCTTCAAGCCAAACATTTGTCCACCAAAGCATTGATGTTGTCTGGAGATGTGTTCCACAGTGGGAGTTATGTTTCAAGTTAGGATTCACTGCTGAACATCTCTTCTTGGCTGCTGTTGTCTCTCTAAGGCTCTGCATGGACATTTACTCGTTATTACGCTCCAGTTTTCTGGTCTGGTGGAAACACAGTGGTTCAGCTGTCAGTGTGTATGTGTGTGTGCGTACGTACGTGCCTGCGTGCGTG